>NW_010245595.1:0-35170 GCF_000690775.1 Eurypyga helias | reverse complement strand
AATTTTTATCCAAGTCATTGTTATTGGTACAATTGTTCCATAAATTTTCATGTGTTTGTTTTTCTTGCTCTTTGGGATGCCAACAGGTAGGTTCTGCCATTGTAGCTGTAGACTAAATACAAGAAAAATTTTGGTTGTCTGAAATGGCAAATTGTGGATATTAGACATCTAACTATTCAGTAAGGAACTCCTAAAAGATAAAATTTTACTCTGTCTTTTCCCTGCTTTATTTTATAGATATTGCATGGATAATGTACAATTTCAAGCTACATGACTGTACAGCTCAGTGTGTGTCAGTGTTTTATCTCACTTGCCTTTTACACAATTTTCTGAGCTCTGCTAGAGAAAAGAAAAATCATCATAGAACTATCACATGACTATTAATATAAACAATAACATGGATTTTACCGCAGTAATTTTGTTATTATCACAGATTCTAAATAGTATAAGCATGCAAAATCCTGGACATATATATGAATATGTGCTCTTCAATATTACAGAAACAGTCAAAGCAGGAAATCTCATCTTTTCCAACTAATTTGATGAGGAAAAAACCAATGTTTTTTTCAGTGTGCACTGGCAGCCCAGAAAGCCAACCGTATCCTGGGCTGTATCAGAAGTGTGGCCAGCAGGTCGAGGGAGGGGATTCTGCCCCTCTACTCTGCTCTGGTGAGACCCCACCTGGAGTACTGCATCCCGCTGCGGATCCCTCAATATCAGAAGGATATTGACCACGTGGAGCAGGTCCAGAGGAGGGCCACGAAGATGATCAGAGGGCTGGAGCACCTCTCCTATGATGAAAGGCTGCAAGAATTGGGCTTGTTCAGCCTGGAGAAGAGGAGGCTCCGAGGAGACCTCATTGCAGCTTTTCAGTATCTGAAGGGGCCTACAAGGGTGCTGGGAGAGGACTTTTTACAAGAGCCTGTAGTGATAGGACAAGGGGTAACGGGTACAAATTGAAAACAGGGAGGTTTAGATTAGATAGCAGGAAGAAATTCTTCACAGAGAGGGTGGTGAGGCACTGGAACAGGTTGCCCAGAGATGTTGTGGATGCCCCATCCCTGGAAGTGTTCAAGGCCAGGCTGGATGAGGCTTTGAGCAACCTGGTCTAGTGGAAGGGGTCCCTGCCCATGGCAGGGGGGGTGGGACTAGATGATCTTTAAGGTCCCTTCCAACCCAAACCATTCTATGATTCTATGATTTTATGATTCTATGATTCTATGAATGTTTGAGGTCAAAGCCTTGATGTTTTACTGCTGGAATTACCTGCACGGAGGCAGTTTGTTAATGATACAATCTTCGCATCTTTTGTGCAATACACTACTGTAATGCCTTGTCATGGTTTAGGCCCAGCCAGGAGCAAAAGACCACGTGGCCTCTCTCTCACTTCTCCCCTCTGTGGGATGTGGATGAGAGACAAAAATGAAAGTTTCATGGGCTAAGGCAAAGACAGGGAGGGATCTCTCACCCATTATGGTCACAGACAAAACAGACTCAAACTGGAGAAGAAAAATCCATTTAATTTGTTACCAAACAAATCAGAGTTGGGCAATGAAAGACAAAACAAAACGGATCTTAAAAACCTTCCTCCAACCTCTCCCTTCTTCCCAGGCTCAGCCTTGCTCACAATTTCTGTACCTAATCCCCCCCAGTGCCACAGGGGAATAGGGGATGGAGGGGTTCAGTCAGTTCATCACACATTGTCTCTGACGCTCCTTCCTCCTCAGAGGGGGAGAATTCCTCCCACTCTTCTCCTGCTCCAATGTAGTGTCCCTCCCACATCCCAGTTCTCTCTCTTACTACTCCTCTCTTCACACTGTTTCTGCTTCCGCTGATGGTTCTCTTTTTGGTTTTCCCCTCTTAAATATGGGAATCATAGAGGCACTAGTTGGCTCACCCATGGCCAGAGGCGGGTCTAACTTATAGCTGTGGGAAGTTCCAACAGTTTCTCATGGGAGCCCTCCCTGGGGCCTTCCCTGACTACCTAACCCCCCTCTCCACACACACACACACAAACCCAACATGTGCAGTAAACTTTAGAAGCCAAGAGTTCAAAAAAGAAAAGAAAAAAGGAATAAAGCTTTTTTTTTACTTCTAGTGGTCTATGCCACTAAACAGGCTAACAGGAAAAAATCGATCAGACTATTTAAGACTTTAAATGAAATATTTAAGATAACTCTAGCAGCAATCAGGAGCGTATTTTGATCTCAAGTGGCTTAATGTACAATCAGCTAGATGTATTACAGGTTTCATCACTCCTCTCCAAAACACTACATTTTACAGAAGATATTCTATTCTATCTGAGCTACTGTTTTGCTCTGATGCTCTCATTCTTACAGCCAACAGACCAAGTTTAGACCACCCTGAAATGTAAATTATGAACAGTTGCTTACCTGGCACATACGGTTTTCATTTGTGCTCAAAATCAATTTGCAGCCATATAGAAAAAAGTAATTTTTAGAAAAATAAGACCTGGTTCAGTCATTTACATTTAGATCAAGACTAGCAAATTTTGAAAGTGGCCATATATTTTTTTTAAAATTCTTTTAAAAATTAATGCTTTCATTTCTTTATAAACAAATATATTACAGATAAGTAGATATACATATTAAATGCACACAAATGCAAACATGAATGGCAGAATACTTCATTATATATGTGTTTTTTCTTGTGTGTACCTTTATTTCCATGAAGTATGTGTACAGGAGTTGCACCAAAACAGATAGAATTTTGGCCATAGAAAAAAGGGGAGTTTTTTCAAAATGCCAACATCAAGATGGAATATTTTAAGCCAGAAACTCTAGCCCTCTAAATTAACATGAGGGCACCTGCCATCTGTTTCAGTGTATGTAAATATTGTCCAGAATTTTGAATTTCTGGAAAGGTACCAGTTTTAAACATTTGTGATCTCTGTTGAAAACAGCAGTGAGCACCTGGGAATCCGAACAACTATTCATGTATTTCTTCTGGTGCACATGAGTGCAACTGAGAGAAGTGGTTTGCCAGTTTCATAGTAGAGGTAAGTCACGTCCACATCAAAGCCAAAATATCAGCCGGCCTGCCTGGCAAGGCACCGTGGAACAATTAGCATGCAGCTAGCATTACACCCAAGTCACCAACTTTTCAGACAGCAAAGGTTAAACATAAAGACTTATCTCATTCTTCCAGGCTCATGTAGCCTTTATAAACTGATTTGTCTAACGTTAGCTGTAATTAAATAACTGAAATTCCCATATCCCAGATGCTCTACGTAACATGTTAAATTATTTTTGAGTCTTTTCATTCTTAAGTACTCAGAATAACACAATTACATTTCCAGTGTTCCAGTCACCCTATTCTGCCCATTTTGAACACTGTGAAATGAGGAATTACCAAGGCTGGATATGTGGCTGTTTCTGTAGAGGAATACTTGAGATTTAATACATCCATAACTTCTACATATGCACAATCTAATTTGAGATATTAGAAAAGTTATGAATCTAAATCTGTACCTCACCTAAAATTTTCAGAAAAAGACTACTTCCAAATCATAGCATAACTTCTCAGATAACGCTTCAAAATAGCCTGATATATGTCCCAAAATCATATCAGTTAAAGTTCAGCTCTACTAAGAATCACTTTTTTCTAGTTCCTCATCTAAGAATGATGCTGAAAGGTTTTGTTCAATACTCTTATTGAAAGAGCAACTGTCAAGGAAGAAGGAAATACATATTATGTTTCATCCTACTTGTTTTCTTTCCATTAGATTGCATTCATGTTAAAGAGAAGTCACAGTGTAGAGTGTAAGAAGTTAAAATAAACCCAAAATACTAAGTCACTACTGGGCAAAATATTTCTTTCGCAGCTGAAAGAAATTCAATTCAAAGCAAAAAATCTGGAGATGAAGTCATGTTGCAGAAAATGCTATCCATAACTTCACACAAAAGGGGCTCGGTTGCCACAGAAGAAACAATATATCAATCTCACTGACACAGAGATAACATGAGATTCTATTGGCCACAGTTCTTATTAATATGTTCATAAAGGTCTGTAGCACAGGAAAAAAAAAGAATCAGGAGTGTTCTTTTAATCAAGCAACAGAGGTGAGCTATATTTAAGTTTAACGCAATTTTAAACCACAGCTGCTAAAGCCACAAAAAGCTTGTGGTCAGCACAGATATAGTCAGTAGCTGAACCTAATTGATTCAAATATTAGAATTCAATATTTACTGTAGCTTCATGTCCTCATTATTTAATTCATCTAAGTGATCATGGTCATGAAAAGCTTCAGTGAAAACTCTTCCTTAAATGCATTTAAATTAATGGATGTATTTCCATCAAAATGTTTTGGCTTTGGTTATCTTTGTACTTGCCTGTAAACAGTTCAGACCTTCCAATAGCCAGGACGAGTGCAAACATTTCAGGAGACTTTGTCAGGCCTTCTTCACCTTTCAAATGAAAATCTGATCCTGTTGTCTTTGAAGTTAACAAGACACATCAGATGATACTTTTCAAACAATGTAATGAAAGCAAAAAAAGTAATGAATTTTCTTCTTAGTGGGGGAAAAATAAAGATAGCCACAGGATTTCCCAAAACTACTTCTCAAATCATGTTACTGACTCTAGGCAAGAGGATAATACAGACAAAATGAGACACTGGCTTCTCTTAAAAATGTAGTCTACTTATCTTTAATTTTGCCTATACAGATTCCATATCTATAATGGATGTTTTTAGGGAAAAATAGAAGTCTCATTTTATGCTTAAAAGCATTGTGCAATCTGTAAATCATTTCACTTGCCTCTTAAGCACCATTAAAAACACACTTCAAAATACCATCCTCTTGAATTGATAGAGTGAAATCTCCAAATAGCACTGCTTCATTAATTTCTACTTTTGTTACTTTCCTACACAATTTGTTGATTTAAATGCTTTCCATGAAATTTGCACATGTACTGGATGCAGGTGCCCAGGTGCTGGTAGCAGGGCCTGCAGGGACAACGTCCATGAAGAGAGGCTGGGGCTGTCCTGTGCAAGACAGACAGTTCCAGCGAGCTCCAACAGACACTCTGCAGGACACAGCTGAACCCCTCAGCCAAGGTGGTGGCACCTTGAGGAAAATATAATTAGGAAAGAGTAAAAAATGCTGAATGTCGTAAGAGAAAAAAAGTGTGAGATACAGTCCTGATGACACCAAGGTCAGGGAAGGGGGAAGTGAAGATACTCTGTTTACTTCCTTGAGAATAGATTCCTCTACAGCTTCTGAGAGAGACCACGGTGGAACATGTATTTCCCAGTAGCCCACGGCAAGGTTGACACTGGAGCAGATATCCACACTGCAGTTTGTGGTGGACCCCACAACAAGGCACATGGATGTGACTAGAAGGAAGCTGCAGCCTGTGGAGAGCCCATGCAGGAGCAGAGGAAAAGTGTGATGAGGAAGGAGCAGCAGAGACGAGCTGTTATGGGCTGACCACAACAGCCTATTCCCCATCATCCTGTGCTGCTCAGATCAGTGGGTGTCAGGAGAGGGATTCAGGAATGAAGGAATCAAGGAGACCCTTGGAAAAAGGGATGGAGGTGGGGGGAAGGTGTTTTAAACTTTGTTTTTCACCATCCAAATCTATTTTAATTGGCAATAATTTAAGTTCATTTTCCCCAAGTCACTTCTGTTTTGCCCGTGAAGGCAGTTGGTAGGTGGTCTCCAAGTCTTGACCCAAGAGCTTTTCATCTTATTTTCTCCCACTACCTTGTTGAGGATGGGGAGAGAGAGAGCATCTGTTGGGTTGACAGCCAAGGTCAACCCACCACAGAACACAAATGCATTTAACGTCTCAAGTTTGAAAACTACAGAATGTGTAAAATTGCACAAAAGACAAGGAAAAAAAGAAAGGTCTTTCAAGCTATCAAACTATTAAAGCCTCTATCTTCATGATGCTTTGTTATCATCTTCTAGAGTGACAGCAATATGGACAATGAGAACCATCAGTCAAATTTGTTGATAATCCCTAAAAATCAATTTAGCCAATCAAAATTCCAGGTCTTCAATTAGCAAATCACTGCAAATTATTGTGTAAAATGATATTTGTTCCATGCTTCAGAAGAGAAAGGCTGAATTGTACAAGTCTTAATTAGAATTTGGTTTTTATATATGATATGATATACAGAGCCATCAAATGCAAACTAGTATATTCCTTAAGAAAGTGTCTTAATTTAGTCTGTGTTCATTGCAATCTCTCTTTTCTGCAATATTATTTCCTTTTGTTGTCTTTTCTTCTATCCCTTCACTCAAAGCTAATATTTGTAGGAATCAAAACCCAAAGATGGTGTCTTCAGAAAACAATTTATTACATAGTCCAAAGAGATGTTTGAGTCCTTATAACAAAACAGTCCATACATAAGAAAAAAGGCAATATGAGGTATGGAGGTGGATCTGAAAGTAATGGAGATGTTAGATTTTTTACTGTTATATAGGATATGTACATTCAAATCTTGAATGTCTTAGGAATGTTTGAGCAAATAATCCTCCCCTAAGTGTAAATAAATCCTCTGCTTAAATAAGCCATTGTGTGTTAAAGAAATACAACAGAGGGAAAATAAAAAAAGTAAGAAAGGGGAAAAAAAATCTACTCTGCTCACTTTGGCGTCTGCTCAGTGGAACAGTTCAAGAAATGCCATTCAGTCTTGCCATTATGTGCTGGGTTTAGTCAGGAAAGAGTTAACTCTCTCTACCGTGGCTGCTAGGAAAATGTGTTCCTGGATTTATGCGGAGAGTACTGATAAGGTGTCTTTTTAGCTGGTGCTAGGGAATGCCTGCACCAAATTCAAGTTTTTTCTCAGCTTCTGATACTGAAGCTGCGTTCCCAATTTTCTCACTACAGGCAGTGTGGGGGAACACACAGTTCAGACAGCTGACTCAAATTGACCGAAGGAATATTTCATTCCATAGTCGGTGATGCTTGGTACATAAGTGGAGAATAGGCTTGGGGGCCATTACTTTTTCACTTTCACTTTCTTGAACTTGCTAAGACTTTAACTCCTTCACTAACTGCTTTGCTACCTCCTGTGCTGGCTCGTTCGTGAGGGAGTTGGTGGGTTTGTTTAGTTTTCCTGGTCGTGCTATCGCTGATGGGGTTCGTTCGGAATCTGCTGCAGTTCTTGGGCGGCAATCACTCTCAGGCTGCAGCTCTCTGGCTCTCTGGCTCTAACTCTCACTACTCAGGATGTCTTTGTGCATTATATTGTATCATTTGTCTTATTTTCTATTATTTCAATTACTTATTATTATAGTGTTTGTGAAGACATATACATATATATACACATTTATATACTTATATGTACTAGTAGTGTTCATATATGGAGATAATTAATTTGGATTCAAGTAGTAAATAGTTCTTATCTCAATTTTGCCAGCTTCCTTGTGTTTTTTCCTCCAATTCTCCCCCTCTGATGGAGGGAGCTGTGAGAGTGGCTTCGTGGTATTTTGTTAGACAGAGTTAAAACATGACACCATGTCAGGTACTGTTCTGTAGATATAGGTAATATTCAAAGAACTTTCTTATTAAATAAAATTTCAAATTTAAAAGAAATTTATATAGTGACAGACATATTTTTAATTCCAGTCTTCTTACTTAGCTTTGAGCTTCTTGTTCACGGAACAGAAGGAGGTACACATTGTTGTCTGGGGAAAATGTTCAAATTAAACTCTCAAATATCTGAAATTTGTCTATGTAAATGCATAAAGTTAATAAGATTTTGGTCCATATTATGAACATTTTTATTGATTCATAACATCTCTAGTGTAGCTGATGTTTGACTCATCCTGATGAATTTAAAATAACTAGAATACTTATTTCAAATCTACCAAGTGCGTTTGCATCAACAATTTGATTGTTATTACATAGATACACACTTTTAAGAATATGAGTAGTAGATGGTTTCATGATAGTATCTTAAATGTGATGACTGAAAAAAAAGTACAGCATCAAAAACTTACCTGTCTGAAGAGCTGTCTCTTTTTTCTTAAGACAATCATCAGTGTGACTTAAAGAATATAAATAAATAGTAGAAATAATATCTCATGCAAGATCTGTGTCTAGCATCAGAATTAACTCACTACAAAAGACAAATCCAATCATCGTTTTACATTCTCACCAAAGGAGAAAAAAAAAAAACCCACATCATCAGTATTTCATTTTACCAACCATGCTCCAGGGAGTACCCAAAGTGTGATTGAAAGCCATGTACTGTTTTTTTAGACTTTGCAAACTTTGACTGAAGTGTGAAAGCAAGCAAGAACAGAAAAGTCACCCACCTTCCTGCCTACTTTAGAAGACAGTAATATAATAGCACAGAAATGATCAAGTATCCCAATAGACAATGAGTTTCAGGAATTATCAACATAACTTTATACATTCCTGAAAAACATACTGAGAAAGGACAGTTAGATTTCAAGACCTTCACATGCACCATGGTTTTTAGCACATCTATACACCCCTACTAGCAGAGATGAGAAAATAAGGACCTGATCTCAGTTTCTAGTAATGTTTAGTTGTTTACCAGATAGTCTTTCTTAAATATACGGATCCCGTTTAATCCCTTTCAGCAGTAATAGTCCACAATTAATGAGAAAACTCCAAGACAACAGATTTTGATGCTGACCATCCAACATCTACTCATGCATTTAATTTGACCAAATTTATACCTCTGGGATTAAAAGTTCTATTCATGCAGTTCAGGAAGTCAACTGAACAGAAGACTGCCAGAAGCAATAAAATTGCCTTATTCTTATATTCTTTTCACAAATATCAATCAATCATTGTCAGATGCAGGCTGTTGTTATATACCTGTATAAATATAGTAGAAGTTGGCAAAAAGAAAGGATTGGCAAAGCACTGAATAATAAACAAAAATACTATTTTTATGTCATTTTAGCTCTGCATTATTTTTCTCAAAAAAAACCCAAACAAAACAAAACAAAATCTATCATCAAGAAGCACTTAGATGTGTCCCTTAGGTCTAAAGAAATGAAATTTATAAGTTCTAGTGAGAAAATAATAGAAGTTATTATATATATGTGCATGTGCACACATACTTGATTGTGCAAAAATGTCTAAGAATAAAGAAAAAGCTCTATGCAACTTTTATATCTTTTATTTCAGTTTACAGTAATAGGTTTTTGAGGAATATACTTAAGATGGTTTTAGTACATTATTCCTGGAAAATCCCATTCACTGTTCAGCATTTCCTGCAAAAATTTACCAGTTATTTACTAAGCATGGCAATAATAAATGGGTTTGCTCCTTGATCAAATTACATGTGTTTCTTAGCATTGCTCACTTCATGTAACCAAACAAAGATTTGTGATACAGAAAGATGAGTTCTTTCATAGCAGAGCTTGGAGATACTTCACTAAAAATTAAGTCCCTTTATGAGTTGTTATATATAAAGATAGCTATATATATCTTTATAAGGCTATGAGAGAAAGAAATGAAACATTCTGTAACCTTTACAAGATCAAAGAAAGGACAAAAGACCTTTAAGCTACTTGGGTAGGGCATTTAGCCGAGACTGAGGAACCATTGTCCAGTTCCCTGATCCCCGGATTATTTCTGCCTTCTAGCAAAAGACTATTTAATATAGAGTGAATTTGCAAGAGTCAAAGCTCAGAATTCTCTTTTCTGTGACAAATAGCATATTTACTCAACTACTGCTCTTTTTGATGTCTTTAAAGCTTCCCAGGTCTTTGTATTCTTTCTCAAAACGCAGTCTATCTTCAACAGAAGTAGTGTACGTGTCCAAACAAGAGGCAGGCACATGTAGCTAGAATTATTTGTAGTGTTATATCCACCCTGCCTAAGCAGGCACTAAACCCAGGCTTATAAATCTTGGATGTTCTCATAGTCCTCATAAATGAGCAAGTCCATATTCCTGCAGTGGCCAACATGTATGGGCCAAATGGCAATTAAAATCTCCCTCTTAGGACTCAAATTTATGAGCTTCCTTGTCTTTTTCATAGACACATAGAATGGTTTGGGTTGGAAGGGACCTTAAGGATCATCTAGTTCCAACCCCCCTGCCATGGGCAGGGACACCTTCCACTAGACCAGGTTGCTCAAAGCCTCATCCAGCCTGGCCCTGAAGACAGCCAGGGATGGGGCATCCACAACATCTCTGGGCAACCTGTTCCAGTGCCTCACCACCCTCTCCGTGAAGAACGTCTTCCTGCTATCTAATCTAAACCTCCCCATTTTCAATTTCCACCCATTACCCCTTGTCCTGTCACCTGTCACTTTTTCCTCTGACATTTCCCCTCCACTGGATGGGTGGGGGAAGTATGAGGACAGCTTTGTGGTATTTTGCTGGCTGGAGTTAAACTACAGAATCAATATAGAAGAAAATATTTTAAAAGTAATAATTTTAATGTAATGGCCTTAGTCTCCATAAAGTTATTCTGAGGTCAGTGTAGATAGATAGTCTTCTAGGTGGTGAAACTCAGTGAAAACCCTCCCTTTACTACACAGGAAGATTAGAGTCCTCAGGCTATCACTAACGCTCTGAAGTTTTGTGCATCTCAGTTATGTTTCTATAAACATAAACTGACATCGCTGTGTGGCTGAGCAGTCATACCCATCTTGCACTTCAAACTGATCTTGGCATACATATAAGTTTCTCTGTTAGCTGTTTTACCTGCAATATCTTGTATTCATGCTCTTAATGCATCTATAATAAGTCTGCAGGGGATAACTAGGTACAGAATGGAGTTGCATCTGGCTCTGTTTTTTAAAAGGAGGAGGTAGAACTAAAATAAAAGAATTTACAGTGCAGCAGCTTAAACCTAGGCAAAAAAAGGTACACACACCAAGTAGTTGATCTTAAATATTTTAAACACTTTCAATTTAAGTCTGACACTTTAATTGACTTGGGATACACTGCATAGTAACACTGCTGAAGGTATGAGTTTACCTACTTTCTATGAAGTGGTAAAAAATAAACATTCTTCTTTTAAAGGAAATCCAGCAGAAGAAATACTGCTACCCAACTCTACATATACTTACACCTGATAAAGCATTTTTTTAAGAATCAGGAGACCTGAAAATTTCATTATGGATCAGAAGAAAATGTTTTGCTTGAAACAACCCAAAATATCATATTTTATTTTCCTATTATTTAACACTTTAACTGTTTTCCCATTTAATAAATAAAAAGTCATTTTAAAATAAAATCTCAAAAGCTAGCTTTACAGAAATGGAAGGATGAAATTTTTTAGACCATATAAAAACAATTTAATTTAATAATTTCTTCCTGTTACTTTTTATGCTTTGTTTTTTTCAGTCTTTAGTTACATTCATAAATGGGGGTTTTGGTGGGGTGTTTTGGTTTTGGTTTTGGGGTTTTTTTGGGGGTGGGGGTGTGTGTAATTCCTTTATAATGGATGTATTGTTTTTTATAAAAATACTCAGTAATAATTCAAATCCATATTGTCCCATACTCGTTGCAAATATTTTAATCAGAATGTTTGAAGCTATTAAGGGATGGGGTTTCTTACTGAAAATGTTACATTCAGTTTGGAAAAAATAATGGATATTCTGGGGCCAAATATATTGAACAAGGAACTTCTGATTCTTATCCTGGTAGTTAATGGGATGGGGGAGAGTTTAAAATTTCTAAGTAATACTTTAGCAACACCTACACTACAAAAAGAACTACTGCAAGGAGTGATCCTTGGTCTCCAAGCTAAGTAACAAGAAGCTGGGTCCCTCTGTAGAGGACTGGACACCTTCACATCACATGCCTGTGAATTCCTGTTAACTCTATCTAGTGACCATGTCATCCTGGACAAAATTATTATGTCTTTTGCCATTCAAAATGCTTGAAATAATTGCAGTGCTGTGCTGAAGCCACCAGAGAGGTGTTTTTTGCAGCAGGAAATTGCTGAGATATGGCATGAGGTATGACATTTCCTGACAGAACAGTGCTTTAGATTGCTTTTTAATCAGTCTGGTGGGACAGTAGTGGAGGAGTATTTATCTCATCTGGTACCGTGTCTGGTACCTTTTCATCTGTATTACTTATAGGAAGCAATCCATGGAGCTAACAATCTCAAAACCCACATATTGGTTTGTCTAATTCCAAATTGAACTTGGAAACTAACGTCCATGAAATTCAGGGGAGCAAAGACTTGAGGAACTGTGGAACTAAGTTATGTAAAAAAAGAAAGGACACCTCCAGATTATCAGATCTAGCCCTACATTTATCTCATTTATCTTGAGTTTTACACAGGATAGCTGAAAACACCAATCTTCATGTTTGCTATTCCATTGTCATCTAACCCTACTCATCAAGACAGCCTTTTTTCCAAGTCAGAATCAAGAATTATGTCTTGCCACAGTGAATAGAGTCCTTCAATGTGAAACAAACAGAGCAATTTTTGGTGGAGTTATTGAATGGAAGGTATCAGCTCTTGCATATTAGCAGCATACCTTTTCAGCTCTGACAAATAGCCAGACAGGGACTCCATAAGCAATAGTCACCAAAATACTCAAAATTCAAGCATAACAGAAACTGAGAAGAACTTTTTCTTCTTTACAGAATGAGCATACAGACCTCTTTTTAGAGTGCTGCATCTGTCTCTGTGACTGAGCCACAGACAATTCTACCATGTTCTCCAGAAAGACATTAAGGCTTAGTTCTCAGAACTGTTTAAGTGCCTACCCTAATTTAAGGGCATTAGACAGCAAATCAGAATTTTAAAATGTGATACAAATACTTAATTTAAGTATTTCACAACATGGGATCCATCTAGCAATGTGCATGGTGACTATCTGGTGAAGTCCTTGGGACTCCTAGTGCTGACTTCATCAGAAAGTCTAGCAACATAATTATATATCAGATACTGCATATCAGCTAAATATTTGATGTATATAAACAAAAATAAAATACAGGAACAGTTGTTCAGCACTGCCTAAAGTTTGGCAACCCTTTCAGCCAAAGAGAACATCTCTATGGACTGAAAACTCCTGAAGTAGAAAAAAACCAAGTAATTACTGTAGAATGAAAAAAGGATTTCCAACAGCCAGCTTGCCAATAGGAATAAAATATGCATCAGCATCCAAGCTCTTTTGAGTGATTTATTTAATCAACTAATTGAAAAGGCATAAAGCTGACAAAGACAGATAATTGATCCTATAGTTCACAGTTCATAATTCCATGCTCTCCCCCAGCCTCCTTTGCACAATACCTCATGCATAGTGCCATAGTTCTGCAAGATACTGCTCAGGGCTTGTATTTTAAGTCTAGGCTTTTGGCATGAGTTAAAATTTGCTTCTGAGTTGTCCTGAGTGAAAGCAAATAACTGCAGCTAAATGTACTAAGGCAGGTAATGTACTATCTAATTAGTTTTCTGAAAATAATATCAGTCTATTAAGATGAACGAGTCATCCTATAATTGGGATGAAACGGCAGCACTGAGAATTCCAAAAAGGAGCTGAAGGCTGTGTTTCATTTGCATTTGTGGTTTTATGTACTTCTTTTTTAAAAGGTATCTGGTATTTCTATTTTATTCTAGAATAGGGTATAGAAAAGTGAATCTGTGGGGGGAAAACGAACCAACCAACCAATAAAAAAAAAAAAAAGTGAGAACTATCCATGCTTTTGTATGAAAATTAGAACATGGGAAAAAATTAAAAGGCAAAAATTAAGAAAGTGTGAAGATCTCAAAAACCATGATATAAATCGTACATAGTGTAGCACTCCATCTGTGATGCATGTAGTTCTTCTGGCCCTTGAAGGTACAATCTCCAGCCTCAGACTGTGATAACTCAGGTATTGGCTGTGCTTCATATTAATAAACACAGATGCCATGGCTGAACATGAAGAGCTGGGTACCCCAGACTCTTCTTAATATAAATATACAGTCACTTCTGAGGCATGTATATTCTCATTGTGATGTCCAAAATTAGATGATTCAAACGATACACAAGACTTCTGCATTGTCATCTAAACTTTATTAAAAAGCAGATGAAAGAACCCATGATGTTAGAAAGAGGAAGAAAAATTACATATTTGGTTTCTTAGAGAAACTTAAAATTCCTTCAAAGCAACAAAATCTATACTTGGTGTAGTTATTTTTGTTTTCTGGGGAGAAAAATACAGTGTTACCAAATACAGACTGATCCCAGAGTCAAGTAAAGAATTATTCATTTGGGGCATAAAAGAAAAATTATAAATAATGCTTTATATTTTGTCCCTTTCTCGTTGACCTTTACCTCCATCTTGTCCAGGAGACACACTTAAAATTGGGTTTGGTTCGGGGGAGGGGGGAGTGTTAAGATTTTTTTCTAAATCTGAATATTGTTTTTGTGGGAACTGGTGTCCCCCCTTACCATCAACATCCTTTCTCCAATGTTTTCCCTAGAATTTAATATCTTCAATAATAGTCTGGAGATTTATGCTTCTGAATCCTGAACTTGCTAAATAAGAAGATATATACATATATATATTTTGGGTCCGAGTTTCTAGTTATTATTGTTTTTACTTAAAGAATACAGCAAAATAAATTTTAAAGAAATTAAAGAAAAATGCATATTTTTCTTTGCAAACATGAGATTTTTAGTTCTGACTCACCACTTCCCTGGAACCCCTTTAGAACCTACTTATGTAAGAGATGCAATTTTACTTCATCCTTGCCTGCTGAAGAATAAAGCAGATCAAAAGACTTACTTGCTTTTCTTTTTTAACTTTCTAGCTGCTCTGCCTGGTGAATCCCTGATCAGCCTTACAAGATGTTCTCTGATACTTTCCAAATTACTTTATTGCCAAGGTGACAAAACAATTCTCCTCCGTAGGAGTTAACTTATTGTCAGAGCAATTACATTTGAATGATACATTTTAAACCAGTAATACTACAGTTAGCCCTATGTCAGAACTCTACAAATTTTAGTTAGGGTTCAGGCTAAGCTACTGCAGGAAAGCAATGATTGCCTTCACAGTCAAAATAAGTTTGCAATTTTTCAGGCAGAAACAGAACAATTAGCCTCAGAAATGAAATCCACACACTGTGCAGACAATGTAATTAAACTTTTACGCTGAGTAAAAGCATAGTATTAAGAGTAGAGGTTTATTTTCAGTCATTGTTCTAGTGCAAGGTCTTCGGCAACTACTATGGTGGAGAATAAAACCAAGATTATGGCTACCAGCTGAGAAGGGAGCAATACAAGTAATACAGATTTGATATTTTCT
Organism: Eurypyga helias; assembly: GCF_000690775.1. Lineage (NCBI taxonomy): Eukaryota > Metazoa > Chordata > Aves > Eurypygiformes > Eurypygidae > Eurypyga > Eurypyga helias. Next base: position 19,953 of record NW_010245595.1, on the reverse strand, counting down.
AATGGAAACTGAGTTCCCATTCCACTAGACACTGCCATTATTTGAAATAGAATCATAGAATGGTTAGGGTTGGAAGGGAACTTAAAGATCATCTAGTTCCAACCCCCCTGCCATGGGCAGGGACACTTTCCACTAGACCAGGTTGCTCAAAGCCACATCCAGCCTGGCCTTGAAGACAGCCAGGGATGGGGCATCCACAACATCTCCGGGCAACCTGTTCCAGTGCCTCACCACCCTCTCTGTGAAGAATTTCTTCCTGATATCTAATCTAAACCTCCCTGATTTCAATTTGTACCCATTACCCCTTGTCCTATCACTACAGGCTCTTGTAAAAAGTCATAGATAATAGATAAATTATTTAATAATAGATAATAATAGATAAATAATAAATAATAGATCAACATTACTTTTAATGCTGATGACTCTACAGCAACTACAGAATGAATATACAAGGAAATGCTGAGTACACAAAGTACTGCTAATAAACTTAAAGACATGACAGGAATATAAGTATCATTAATTTCCTCTATTCATTTTGGTTGAATAATATGGGGTAAAGACTGAGCTCCCAGGGCATAGGAGACCTCTTTCTCTCCCAATGACAGCAAGCACAGGGAACACTTTGGGAAAGAAAAATTTTCTATAGTATCTTTGTATAAGGAAGCATGGGTGACATTCACAGACATATTTCAGTTTCAGTCTAAAATATCCTGGAGGGCACTGTTTGAATTTAGGTCATATTTCTTGTGCAAAAACTATACTTCTCATTTTTTTCTTCCATTTTTACACTAAATCTTCTACTTCTCCTCAAAAAAACCAGCACCTCCACTTTTACGATACAAACATCCTTTGGCTTCAGTTCTACACTTTGAACACTCAGTTGTTTAATATCCCCTCCCACAAAATCATTCACATCCTATCCCATGAGGCAGTCATTTCAGATTTTATTGAGTACTGAATGTGTCTGATGCCTTCATGCTCTCATCTGTGTTTGTTGGTAGACCATGCATTGTTTTCCCCTGTACCTCACAGTATCTGGTATTTCTCAATGCCTTCTTATTGTGCAAATTTTTGGAGATAAATGTCTCATATAATTACATGGTATCTAACAAAAAGATCTTATTTATGGCTCACCCATTGGCAGGCCCATAATTCAAATAATCGTTATATTACACATAAAAAAATAAGAGAAATTTACATAATGTCTCTTGAACACAAAAATTTTGAGGCAAGTAAAACCTTAAGTGTTGCTATCCTTCTTCTCCCAAGTGTGCATTGTGAAGGCTCATTAGATCATATCCTAAAGGTACAAATTGCCATAAATAGGAAATATATCTATAGGATTATGTTTAGACTATCTGCCCAACTAAATGTTGCCTTGCCTCTGAGTACCAAAACAGATGTGAAGCTGTTAGTGATCATGCCATTCCTGAGAGCTCTGTTATGACTCCTTTTCTATTCTGTTTCTGTTCCCTATCTTAACAACAATAGTTTGTGAAGGAATGAACACTAAACTCAACTTTGATATACTGAAAAAAGCAAGGAAAAGAAATCCATGTGAGATTAAAGTTGTATCTTTGTAGGAACTGGAAATGTATTGTCTATTTAATTGAAGATTATTTCACAGATCATCTAAGGAATACAAAGTTAAATCATTTTTCTGTGATGAGTGATATATACTCACTTTTGAAATGCAACCTGAGCCATTTTCCCTTTCCATTTCAAGGACATTTTAGACATCTGTAAGACTCAACCTTTTATTATAATTCATGCTGGGAAAGTACAAAGGATTGTCTGAGTCAATAAAAGACTATTCAGGGGAATAGACAAAACTTTAATAAGTCAGTGATGATATATCTTGTTTTAACAGACAGATGATTTGGCCTCAGTGTGCTACCCCTTTAGCATGCTGTGTGATTAACTCTTTAGTTAGTATGTTTTGCGGGAGCTAGTGATCTCCTCCCCATGCAACAATCATCTTCTTATATAAACCTTCAGTAAGGTGTACTTGAGACAACTGCAGATTTAACAGAATTTTGTAACGACTTCTGGAAAAGAATTGCACTGTCTGACTGCCCAACCACCTCCCAAATGGAGGATATCTAATATGCATGAGCATTACTCCATAAATTAAAGATGATACAAGTGTAATAGTGTCAGAACCCACAGAAGATTACCAGCCTGATTTCCATCTCAAAAAAACCATAGTTACATATTAAATCCCACAGATTAAGTACTAAAAGTGCCAAACACTTCCCCTTACAGAAAAAAGTTATGCCACAGTGGCCACTATGTGTGATTTTACACCTTCATCTGAATCAGCTAGGTGGTGCTATCCTCAGAGCCGCAATACTTTTCTAGAAGACTCATTGGTCTCATCAAGAGACCCTGTTCTTGTGTTCAGATCTTAAATAGTCATATGAATTTTCTGAATAATGAATCTATTAACAATGGATAAGAGTCTATTAATTTACAGAAGTAATGAAGAGCTCAGTCACACACAACATTATGAGAGAACACAATAAATTCCCACCATCATCATTTATGTGCTAAACTTTTGATTTATAGTACTGCAGAAAAAAAGAGTACATTTATTATTATTCTGTATTTTGCCTGCTTTTGGCATCTACACAGACCTGAAATAACTGGCATCAGTCTGAAAAGCGGTTAAGAAGTTAATACACCTGAAGGACGTCCTGATTGTCTGTGTTATTTCCAAGACACTACCAATAAAATATCTATATGTTTCAACTGCATAAACCTCACTTTGCTCCTAAAAGCCAGAGACCGTTGAGATTAAGTTTTCTGAGATCTTTCAAAGGATGTAGTTAGGGGGCTGGAGGGGGGGGCATGGAGAGGGGAAGGTGGTGTGTGGTTCTTTTTTCTTTTGGAAGCAAGGAATTCTTTATGTGCAAACTCAACAAAAAACCTTCTTTATAAATGAGAGTGATTATGAACCCCAGAAATGTGGCTGTATTATATTAAAATATGATACAGAATGTGCTGGGTTTACTTGGGGGACAGAGCTAATTTTTTCACAGTACCTAGTATGAAGTTATGTTTTGGATTTGTGCTGAGACGAGTACTGATAACACTGGTGTTTTTAAATATTGCTCTAGGAGTGTTTGTACCAAGTCAAGGACTTTTCCCATGTCTGATACTGCACCTGTGTTCCAAATCTTTTTGCTACAAGAAACTGGGAGGGGACACAGTCAGGACAGCTGACCCAAACTGACTCAAGAGGTATTTCATTCCATAAAATGTCATGCTCATTATGTGAGTTTGGAGTCAGCCAGGGGCCATGTGGATTGCCTTGGCTTACTCATTCATCCTGGCTTTCTCTCGGTGGGTCTCTCTCTTGTTGGGTTTCACTCTGACTGTAAAGCGATCTCTCTTGTGCTCTAGCTGCTCAGGACTGGGCCAGACATCAGTCAGTGAATGGTGAGGAATTGTATAATTTATTTTACTTTCCATTATTTTCATTACATGTTATTATTAGTAGTGTTAGTATTATTTTCATTAATATTATAAGTAGTAATATTAGTGCTATTAGTATTCTTAGTATCACTGGTATTTTTAATATTATTAGTATCACTATTTTATTCATTTATATTCAATTATATTATTCTTATCTCAGCCCATGAGTTTCCTTCTTTCCCTCCGATTCTCCTACTCCATTGGAGTAGGCTGAGAAGGTGAGTGAGTGGCTGTGTGGTTGCTGGCCGTGATGAAACCACGACAAGAGAAAAATACAAGATATAAAAAAGTTGCTAGTGTAATATGTGTATTATCTATTAGTTTATATAATGTAATCTAAGACTTTCATAGCATTCAGGAGGTTTTGAAAAGATAGAAATAAAAATAAAATGGCAAAGCTGATAGTGCTCTGCAGAAAAACACAAGTCACTAACCAATGCCTGGAAATGCAATGAGCAGCACAAAGTATTTTATCAATGACTAATGAAGGTCAATCTACCAAGTCACCTTGTAATGCTTTCTCTTTGTGATTTTAAATTTTAAGTAGCAAATCAAATGCTTTCAAGAGATACTGCTGTCACACTGAGATAAACTAATTGACTGTAAATACTAACTGAGCATACACTCAACTTCTCCAGTTTTAATTGCATTTCCTTTATGCTTTATACATTTGTGTGAGGATTCATATGTCAAAGGCTTAAGCACATTTAGTGAAACTAGTTTTGGTCGATCCAAAATTCTACTTTAGTTACTTTTCTGCCTGCCTTTCACACATTCACCTTCAGTTGGATTATTTCCTGGTCATCTCAGGGATTACCTGGAATTTTCATCTGGTGTACATGTATTTTTAATGTGTAATAATAATTTCTGAAAAACATACAGAGTTAAAATTTCACTAGCAGAGTTGATGTAAAACCAGGACCCAAATAATTTACAGCAGAACTTAGCAGGATTTCCAGACAGTAGTGGTAACCTTCCCACAGAGTCCTGGGAAGACTCTGATGTTCCTTACAATGATGGCAGGAGAACTATGCAGGGCACCTGAGCTTTCACTACATAGTAAAGAGTATGAGCACTTTCACTTGGTCTTCAAACATCACACAGAGGACAATATGATAAACTAAATTTGGGTCTTGAAGCATGCTGGACTGAAGCACCTAATACCCCAGGATCAACAGGACTATACCTTGATGATGTCACAGCGTCATTGCACATCAACTTGTTAAACATAAAATATTTATTTAAAAAAAAAAAAAAAAAAAAAAGGTGGTCCAAACTTTAAAAAGCTTTAAAAATACAACAGTATTTCAGATAATATGTTTAGCATAAGTCTTAGTGTATTTTAGAGGGGCCAGGGACCACCCTAATATAGTCAAGTAAATAGTACGTATATCTGTTTTATTAGGTTCTCTCCATTTGAACACCAGTCAGTTCTGAAGAATACTTCATGCTATTAATTATTAACAAATTCATAATTTTTTAAATCATCTTGTTAAACCATGAAAAGTTATTTAATTGGGTTTTTTTCTAAACTATGGAAGATTTTCATAGGAGTTCGATTGTATGCATAATCAAAAAGAATCTTTTCTTGAATTCTACCTTCTATTGAATAGTATAGCCTTGAGCAATGGATTTCAACTGAAAAGAAATATGATCTCAATGCTGTTTGCAAAGAATTATTAGCCAAGTACTAACTTATAAATCAGATTTTCTTAATATCCCCATACTAAATATCTATACTTTTGTCATTTTGCCACAGGTTGTACTATACTTAATTATCTCTGCAAAGAAGACAGATGGCCTGTGTTTTACAAAGTCTCATCTTTCTTTCCCGTTGATCGACCATAGAAGCCAATATTCACAGATTAGAAAACTTATACTCTCATTTTCCTTAATTAGCCAGAAGTAAAATAAATCCTGGCCTTGTATCTTTTATTTTCTTATTCTTTTTTTTTTTTCCATACAGCATCAAATCCCTTCAAAACATTTTAGAAATCTCAGGCAGAGTTCTATTTTTATAAGAAATCCCTGCAAAGTCTATCACACTGTGTGTTATCTCTATAATAGAAAGCATGTTAGATAATACTTTTGGTCCTAAAACACTTAATGTACTTCACCTTTACTACAACACCTACTAATGTTTACTGTACTCTGTGAAACAATTAGTACTCAAGGAACTTTTGCTAGTTCCCTTTAGAAAATACTCTTTTGTACATAATATTTAGTCCACTTCTATGACTATCAAAAAATATTTCCTACTGGACATGCTCCACCATACTGCAATGAATGCAAGGTCTTGGATCATACAAACACAGATGAATGTAAACATCTCTTATTTCAATGGAATTTCAATAGGTGCTTGAAGTTACACACAGATTTAAAGATTTCAGTATAACAAATCTTAAAAAAACATCTCATCTAATCCTTTGTGAGCTGTTCCTTTAAATCTAAAATTCTGTATTGTCACTTTTAACACTATATGGCCACAAAAATATTGTTATTGTTATGATTTGCTGTAGGATGTTTCTCTGATTGTAAATTAAGGACATTTAAGTTTGAAATTTGTTGATATAACTTTCGCAGGAAATAATTAACGTATTAGAAGAAACTCCCTCTGCATTTTGGCATATATTAAACTAGCCACTCTATATTTCCAATAGACCAGTCATGATTATCCAGTTCATTGCTATATGGTGTTGTTCATCATTTCTTTTAGTACTTGTAAATGGCTTTTTCTTCCTCACTGAGTGAAATTTTGATTTACTTTGTTTCCTGTATGTCCATTCTTGTCCATGTACTGCGGAGGCTGTGTGTACCCATGGCTCATTCTGAGGTTTCTGCTGCTGCTGTTGTCCTCCTCCTCTTCTCCTTTTTCAACAAGGCAGTAGTTGGGGAATTTACATTGTAAAAATGAGAATGAAATCTTGTTTCTTCTCATGCTAACTAAATATTCTCAGAATGTCATTCTTTTCTCCCACTGGTCTGAACTACTTACTGTTTGTTAATGCAGACAGAGGAATCCCAACTCCTCATGGTTTAACCCCAGCAAGCAACTAAGCACCACTCAGCTGCTCACTCACCTCCCTCCTCCCGCAGTGGAATGGGGAAGAGAACTGGAGGAAAGGGCAAGGAAACTCATGGGTTGAGATCAAAAAACTGCCAACTAAAGCCCAACCAGACTCTGAGCAGCAAGAGACAGAGAGACAGAGCCCAAGAAACCTGAAAAACCTGAGGCCTAGACTCCTGGTCCACTTCCCCCAGCTTATATACTGAGCTTGACATTTTATGGAATGAACTATCCCTTTGGTCAGATATTTTTTGAATAAACAGAAAATAAAAAACCTGTAATTGAGAATAATTTGGCAATAGCAAGCTTCTTATGTTTGCTCCACTGCAATTGTAACTATTCCAAGTGATCTTTAATCTACATTTCATTATCACAATAGCCTAGTCTGATTCTACAGGAGTCATTGATTTTCTCTTATGAATATGTACTTGGGGAGTCTTTAATCCACAAATCATTGAAATGGTAAACTGTAACTCTTTTTGCTCTTTGAGCTATTACTATCCATTTGGTCGATAGCTACTGCATTTAAAAAAAATAGAGCATATAATCACCTAAATTTATATATCAGCATATGCACAGCAGGTATGTGTATTCACATTTGCTTTCAAATAATAGCTAGCATATATCTGTAACTTTTTTTCTTTAAGCCAAATGCACCATTTCATTTTATTCAACCAAATTAGCACTAATCCAAATTACAGACTAATATTCCTATCTGCAGACTGCTTTTGAAATTTACTAATCTGAAAAGTGCATAAAACAACTAAGGTATCATTTTAACTGGAGCAATTTTTATTAGCACGGTACATACAAATGACTGAAATAACAAGAAGATGTTCTGAAATTTCAGGTATGCAGGTGAAAATAGCCTCTCAGTCTAACTTGAAGGTCTAAAGCAGAGCAAATACCTAATGACACTCATTTTTCTAGTACTTTAAAAATAATATTTGGCCTAAGGTAACTCTTCTTGTAAGGATTGTTCTCAAAAGTTTGTACATTAATTTGGGTTCTGGCCATGTAACACGTGTGTTCCCTTCTAAAAGTACATGCTTTTATTACACCCCAGAGTCAATGTAGTTAAAAAGAAGAATCATCAGTTTTTCAAATGTCTTTGTTTTTAATAGATGTATTAATCACATGGTTCTTTTGCTCAACTTTTTCAAGCCCTTTCAAAGTCATCCTACAAAAAGGTGATGACCTAGAACATGATGACCCAATTTCCATGAATTAGGTATAGGTTAAGGCCATGAATTTACAGTCTTACTGATTATATAGTCTCTGCAAAAAAGAGTCCTGTAGTTGGGAAGCTGCATGATTGGCCACATGTTACAAGCAACCCAGACAGCTGCAGGAGGCCATGATTTTAATAAGGTTTCTTAACGCATCGTTTCTCTGATGGATGCAGGACGAAACAAGAAATCTTATACCTTTGAGAGGCTGAAGACAGAAAATGCATGTAAGGTTGGCTTGTATCTCAGGAAGACAGGGAAGATATTGTACACATTGGGTCAGGTAGTGAAAGAAAGCCATACTGAATAATATGGAGCAGTTGGAAATAGTGAAAAGTAAATGTGTTTGTAAGAGGTGGGTAAGGATCCTCCTAGCAGAGGTTTAAAAGTCCTTCCTCTCTTCTGTCCTCTACAAAGGACAAAATGAAGGCAGGACTGTTACAGTGAGATAGACATAAAGATGAAATCGGACAAAAAGCTTATCACCTGTAAGACACAAGCAAGATAGTCATGATTTAACTACACTGGGCAAAACCAGCACTGATCTTGGGATGGCTTTCAGTTTCATTAGGCTGCCAGGAGCTGTAGGTGCTCACTGAGGTGCAGGAACTCCTCACCCTCTACAAGTTCACTATTTCTATCTGGGTGTGAACAGTCATTGTTAAATTACACCCTCCTCCAGCAGACAGGAACAAGACAAATTAAAAAGCATTGACAAAGTGCATCGTGAAGCTACCAGTCCATGTGCAGACCTGCTCCACAACCCTATGGTTCATCAGAATGAGGCCAGTTTCCCTCTCATCTGTCCACTTTTCCTACGAGCCCTGGTTTCCACATAGAGGAACCTGGGTGTCCAAGGCCAGACGAAAGTCAGGTCCACATCTGGGGGATGAGTTCTTCTAGGGACACCACAACACACACCAGATGTATTTGCCTGCAGGTCATCTTAAGCACTATGCAGGAGAGCTGTTTGAGGGACAAGAACACTGTTGTTGGTTTTGGGGCTCGTTTGTTTGTTTGCTTGTTTATCAAAAGAAACTAGAGTGTGAAAGCCAGAATTATACTGCTTTTATGTTATGGACACTTCATCTCCAGATATTTACTAGCTGTATAATATGCCTGCAATACTGCTTTAGCTTTCTCCTTATAAAGTAAAGGATTTGAAGAAGATGATATCAGGCAGATCGTGTACAGATTAGATTAGAAAACAAAAGCTTCTTTTCAATGCACCTACTTTATTTTAGCTTTATTCTGTTCCTGTTATCTAAGAGATCCACTGCTTGTGTTAGAGGTTCAGTGTTGCTAGATATTTCACAATTAGCAGTGAATTTCCTTTAAAATTTAAAAAAATAAAGAAAATCTTGGGTATTTTACATCTGTAATGAAACAGGCTGTTGTCCTTTTGTTTTGTGTCTGCTTTTCCAGCTGAAATCTCCCAAGGTGTTTCAATGTCGTGTGATCTTTTGTAATGCATGACCTTTCCCAGACTAGCTTCATATCACTTTCCTTGTAGCCACTAAAAATACGATTTGCTTTTATCCTAAGGCAAGTTTAAACCTAAATTTCAGCCCTAGAAGAGAGGAATGAAATCTATTGTCTAAGGACATTGCTTAATTTCTCATTAGAGAATCACTGATTAAGTTCCAGTGTATGCTGATTTAAAGCTTGAAAATTAAAACCAGAATTTTTTTCCCCATATTAAATAGAATTATTGCTGACTTGATAATTAACTATGGCTATTGTATCTGAAACAGAAAAAGCTGCCTGCAGCTGTAGCTACAGCTGAAAACATTTTCTCTAAAATAGATTGATTCCAGTGTTAATTGCCTTTGTTCCCAAACAAAACTAAATTAAAGCTGGGCCTGCAGTGTTTCTAAATATATGAAACACTATTTTTTAAGTTTCTCAAGTAACCAGACTCTGGATCAAATAATTCAACAGAGAAAGGTGCCATCTTGGCCACTCTGCAGTCAAGTGTCAGGGTGACCATTTCAAGTGCCACAATGACACAAAAGTTTATGGTTGCTCTTCAACGGCTTATACAAAATAGTCATTATAAGAGCTTCTTTCTCCACCACAGGAAATTTCTTTATACATATTATTTTAAGCTACATGTACTTCAGCAGTTACAGGTTAAACTAAACTGATTCCATCTACCTTATCTCCAAACCCAACAGTATATGAATTTGCTTGGAGAAACTGGGACTATGGAGCTAAACTGACATTAATACAACCATGTGCTGAAGTTACATTAGAGATTGTAAAATGAGGTTGTGACCATATTACTGAAGAGCATACCCAGCACTGTTAAAGTAGTAACACAGAGGAGACACACTCCATCTGGACACATATGAACTGTCTCAGATCCAATTACATATGTGTACAGGTAAATTTACACTGTACCCAAATCTCAGGACATAGGCTTCATAACACTGTGCTGTGGTTTTCCGGTCCTTGTCAGAGCTGGTTTCTATGAACCACACTCCATTTCATGATGTGATGGACTATAGATACTGTACAAGTCTCTCACCAAAAATTTTACTTGGACAGCTAAACTCTGAAGAAAGGAATTGCTATTATGAATTGTAGCAAAGCTTAGAAAGACTGTCCTGGGGAAAAGGAGAGTATTTCAAAAAAGATCAGAGTGTGGTAATATGCTACACTGACAAATAGAAGAGTACCATGAACTAATCTTTGGCTCCAACACCAACTGGCACCAACTGGCATACCACTACACTGCTCAGGGCTATTTTCCTTTAAAGCAAATTTATTTTGGAGAAGGCTAGTGGAAGCAGACCAAAACTGATCTGCGGAATGGGCTAACACTTATGCATACAGACCAAACCAGGGTCTTGTGTCATAGCCTGTCCATTGGAAATCATCAGTTTATCAGTGTAGACATGTCTACCACATCAAGCCTGCCTGTAGACCTAAACACAAAAAGTACAAAACCATGAACCTTGACCAAATGTAAGCAGGAGATAGTTGAGGAAATGCCAAGCTTACTCAAAATAATGTTTGCGGACATACAGTAAGAAACCATGTATTACATTTTCTGCTTACCTTCAGCTTTGGTCCTGAGAAAGAGCATCACAAGGAGAACCACAGTCCCCATAGGATGAGCTACCCCAGTTGAAGCTACAGAATCTTAGCAAACTTAATGACTAGGCTGAAGTTAGCCAGAAAGACTTAATAAGTATTAGTTCAGAGTTAACTTTAGCCAGAAAACAAACAAACAAACAAACAAACAAACAAATTCAAAAGAGGAGAGATCTTGGGCTTATTTTGCAGTCAAATATATTACAGGTAATGCTATAGTTGAAAATGAATAAATAAATAAATACACAGAAAGACTTCAAACTGGATGGAAGTAATTTTAAAAGAAGTTAGCATAGTATTTTATTAGCTAATTTTTAAATTAGCACTAATACTTACTAACTACCATCCCAAGCTACTGTTGTAGGATATAGAGATATGAAATGATTGTCTCTGTCTCAGAATAGTAATCATCACTCAGACATTTTTATTATAAAGATTTTAGTCTTCATTTATGATGAAATTCAGACCACAAAGTTAAGACACCTGTGTTTAGGCATCTACATATAGGTTTTTACCAGAGAGTTATGTGTATAAATACTCATTATAATTAGTGGATGACTGAGGTTTTTATCATTGATCTAAAACAACACTTCTAGGACCAATGAAAAGCCATTCCAGATGGTCTCTAGCCTCTATTCTCAAAGGGTATGAAAATCCCCTGCTTATTCTGTCATATTTACCAGCCTAGTGTGCATGCCTAGGGTATCTCAAATTACATTAAGATCACAAGCTACCTCTATGTAGCATCTAGTGTCAACATACCTTCATGTGTCTTAGATATAACCTAGCTGATAGAGTCCTTTAGGAGGTAGTCCTGAAAGGAAAGATGACTACAGGAAGGTTGGATATTCTTCAAGAAGAAAATCTTAAAGGCTCAGGAGCAGGCCATCCCCATATGCTAGAAGATGAACCAGTGGGGAAGACTGGCCTGGCTCAAAAGAGAACTTTGGCTGGAACTCAGGAAAAAAGGAGAGTTTACATGCTCTTGAAGAAAGGACAGGCCACTCAGGAAGACTACAAGGATGATGTGAGCTTTTGCAGGGAGAAAATTAGAAGAGTCAAAGCCCAACTAGAACTTAACCTGACCTCTGCCTCAAAAGGGAATAAAAAACATTTCTATAAATGCACCAACAATAAAAATAGGTATAAACAGAATCTCCATCCTTTACTGTATGTGGTGGGAAGACATAAGGACTAAGTATGAGGAAAAGGCTGAGGTACTTAATGCCTTCTTTGCCTCAGTCTTTAATAGCAGGGCCAGTTTTCTCTGGGTACCAAGCCCCCTGTGATGTTAAACTGGGATGGGGAGCAGAATGAACCCCCTGCAATCCAAGAGGAAAAGGTTAGAGATCTGATGCACCAGTCTAGATAAACACACATGTATGGGACTGGGCGGGATCCATCCAAAGAAACTGAGAAAGCTGGTGGAAGTACTCACCAAGGCACTTCCCATCATCTATCAGCAATCTCAGGAAAAAGGAGAGTTTACATGCTCTTGAAGAAAGGACAGGCCACTCAGGAAGACTACAAGGATGATGTGAGCTTTTGCAGGGAGAAAATTAGAAGAGTCAAAGCCCAACTAGAACTTAACCTGACCTCTGCCTCAAAAGGGAATAAAAAACATTTCTATAAATGCACCAACAATAAAAATAGGTATAAACAGAATCTCCATCCTTTACTGTATGTGGTGGGAAGACATAAGGACTAAGTATGAGGAAAAGGCTGAGGTACTTAATGCCTTCTTTGCCTCAGTCTTTAATAGCAGGGCCAGTTTTCTCTGGGTACCAAGCCCCCTGTGATGTTAAACTGGGATGGGGAGCAGAATGAACCCCCTGCAATCCAAGAGGAAAAGGTTAGAGATCTGATGCACCAGTCTAGATAAACACACATGTATGGGACTGGGCGGGATCCATCCAAAGAAACTGAGAAAGCTGGTGGAAGTACTCACCAAGCCACTTCCCATCATCTATCAGCAATCTGGCTAACTGGGGAAGTCCCAGTTGTCTGGAGTTTAGACTATGTTATACCCATCTACAAGAAGGGCCAGAAAGAGCATCTGGGTCTTTAAGTCTGACCTAACTCAACTGCCCACACATAAGCATCTATGCCATTCAAGATGCCTTAAGGTATCCCCACTGTCCACAGTCTCCTGCATGTTCCATAGTATATCTGCAGCTCTAACATGATGTTTCAGATTCTCTATGACATCCTGGATGGAACTAGACACCCAGGTTTACTCAGCTGAATTGAAGTCCATTTATCTCATCCCGAAACAGATGTGTGGTGGCTGGACAGCTGAGCCATTATCCTGGACACATTAATTCAGCTTGACATGGTTGAGCTTCGGTTGCCAAGACTAGAGACACCTAGTACCCTCAATACTCAGCAGTACACATGACATATGCATGGGACTGGCACTTTTTTCTCTCTTACAGATACAGATCTTTACATGCAGACAATTCTATATAGGTGTTTCAAGCTATCCTGCTTTATCCTGCTCTGTAAAATACTTAATATTTTTTCATATTTTGAAACACAATACTAATGCATTTGAATTACAGGCAAATGTTTGTCTTCTATTCTATTAGCTAAACAGGTGGAGAAATTTTAATATAATTAGAATGGCTCTAGCTCATGATTAAATTTTAACTCACTTTTTTGTAAGAGACTGTTTTGGGTTTTTTTCTTTGTTGTTGTTTTATTTTCCCATACACATCTGCACTTTATGATTGCAATCAATTACAGTTTTTCTAAAGTCAGTTCTAAATCACTATTGGATGGATTTCAAAAGTCAGGCTTGCAATGGTACATGGTTTGAATGAACAGGAACTCAAGTGAAACTAACGAAATGAGTAAGACATTTTAAATGTGTGTGTAAAATAACAATAAAAACAAAGTGACAATTTTAATTCAGTTCTGTGTTGTGGTATTATGATATGCTGGTATCACGTTTGTGGTATGGTGACAACAAATATGCTGGATAGTAAAATACACTTTTCATCAAAATTTCCATCACGTCAAAAAATACTTATCTGTACAATTACATCACAGAGAACTCAAACGTTGTTTACCTTTGTATCAGTCACTGTGTAGGATCAAAGTCTTATTATAAAGCTTGCATTTGTTGTCTGAGAAAAAAAAAATTCTAAAAAACCCTAATATTTTTCACTTCCATACTTGCATAAGATATGAAAAATAAATTTAAAAAAAAAAGGAATTTCAGCAAGGAATTTTTTCCTATGGCTGGATAGATACCAACATAAATAACTGGCTTTGCATGAGCTGCTTCTTCCATTTCAGCAAATGGCATTAGTAATGTTGGTATATTTTTACCACATTATATCTCCAAAGAGACACCAGTGACGATGAGCATTTAGTACCAAGCTCTGAGTGTATGAAATAATGCTAACGAGCTTTAACAGGCATAGATACTTTTTCAGAAGAACAGCATGGGTTTAGTGATACACATTGTTAGTATGAATGTGGATAAGTACATTTCATTTGCATGAGTGAGTGTATTCCCACCACTCTTGTCTTTGAAAACTACATAGACATACAACTAAAATTAAATTTTAGTGTGACATTTTTAAACCTGTGACAAAATTTTTCTATCTGTTCTTGCTATCAATGCTGCTAAAGGAATAAAGTAAATGAATTTTCAACCATATACATGTAATTAAATTTTATGGCAAATATTTTAATAGATATTGAAAAGAAACTTCTGAATGTTCCTTTGCTGTTCATAGTAATGTTCCGTCAGAATTGGAGATACAGGATAAATTTACTTCTTGCAAGACTGTGCAAGCAGTGCTTTCACTGTGTTTTTACATGATTTACTCTTCCTTCAGTGAACAGAACATTTACATATTTCCAAAACTTGATTATTAATACGTTTGTTCCAAACATGTTATAATATAATTAAGGTGATGCATATGATACAACATGACTCTTCTGACTAGGTAAATTTGACTGAAAAGTCAGATATGAATTACAGATTTTGGGGCTGACCTGAGTTCTGGTATTCAGGGATTTTTCCTAGGAATATTTTACTGATCTTCACTTCTTTGAGGAGCGTATCAAAGTGTCTCATTCAAATTCAGGAGTCTTATTTTTATAAAACCACACGTTTCTTAGATTTCTGTCAGATCCAGTGAATATCTAATTATCATTTTCCTTAGAATTCCTTCCCTGGCATCATTATATTCGCAATATTTTCAGTAAACTATAGAGTATATATCATTTTTTCATTTATAATAAAGCTATCTTTCACCATCACCTTAATTGTAAAGCAATTGTAAAGAGGAATGTAAATTCACAGAACTCTTAATGCAAATGAGAAGCCAAAATAATGTGCTTAACATTTTCTAATTTTTTGTCTGACCTTTTACTGATCATTCTCTGTCATTCATTAGACTTCATTAGATCTCGCATCAAATGCAAAATGTTTTATTAATGACATATCTAGGTGCTGTTCTTGATTTGGGATATGCATGTAATATTTTATAGGTTGTCTGACTATTCAACAACATATGCAGTGCACGAGAACTTTGAATTTACAAGGAAGTTACAGAAATATGCATGCATATCATTACATTACTATTTCTGATGCAGCTGGAAAACTATTTCTTTTCCCATTCTGGTCTGAGATAATTCTCAGTATTTGATACTGGTTTTATCCTTTTATCCGTCACTGAGTTTCCGAGGAAAGGATTCCTCACCATCTGGCATCCCCTTCCCATACCTGAGAGCAGAAAGGCAATGTTTCCAACCTCTCATCCTATGATTTTCCCTCCCTAACCAGCAACCACTTCTTGGTGTGAAATAATAGTGCTTTTGCGGGAGGTGAAATGGAACAGGAATACCAGATGAGGAATGGCTAATGAATCGGGCTCAGAAAGTGTCTTAGAAAGAAAATAAATGTTCTGGGATGCAGAAAAATGAGGCTCCCCATGGCTGTTTTTTGGTTTCTTTGATTTTTTTTTTTTTCCTTTTAAATCTTCTTCTGAGAAAGATCATTCTCTGCTTCTGATTTATGACTCCCTGCTTTTATTGGAACATCTCTGTGGTAGAATTAGAATACTGTGAAAGATTCTTGTAAATTAAAAACCTTGAGTTCAACGTACTGATAAATACTGCAATAAAGTTAATGTTTGTTCCATTTCTGGTTCTACTGTAGAAAAGTGTAATTGTCTGTGTTGGCCATAACATTTCTGGTTTTCATCATTCAGCTTATTTGTTTACAGTGAACAACACAACTTACATAGTTGCAAGAAAAACAGCTTGAAAGCATTTGCATTTGAATAGATAATAGATTGGTATTTCAGTGTCAAAAACTGAGGATTATAAAATAACCTATCACCCTAATGGTTCAGCTAATTTACTGACCCTTACAATAATTAATCACCTTGATATTTAAACAGGAAACTCTCAATAAAGAGAGACATTTCACACCTCTAAGGGTGATTGTTTAAAGATAGCATTAATCCAATGCACTTTATATTTGTTATGAATATGAAAAATATGATGAAAAAGATGGCCGCTTCATTTCCAAATGAACCTTCCTAACATACCACATTCCTCAGAAATAAGAGAGAGTTAAAGTGGTATATGAAAGTTAGGGAAGTGTGACTGGGACGATTGCTTGAGTAGGCTTTAATGATCTGAGTAGACAAGGAGAGAATGAAAGGCATGATATGGAAGAAACATCTAGAAGAAAACCTGATAAGAGCAAAGATGGCTGTCAGTGCCAATTCCAGTACCAGTGAGAAATTTTCAGCTTCATATCTAATTAGAGTAGATCTAAACAGTACTATGAATGCTATGCTATAAAGGCATACCTGAGCTGACAAAATTAG
Source organism: Eurypyga helias (assembly GCF_000690775.1). Classification (NCBI taxonomy): domain Eukaryota; kingdom Metazoa; phylum Chordata; class Aves; order Eurypygiformes; family Eurypygidae; genus Eurypyga; species Eurypyga helias. The sequence goes on along the minus strand of NW_010245595.1, from coordinate 3,226 downwards.
TTTGTTTAATGGAAGTAATGGAGTTGAGTTACCTTCACTCAGGCTAATAAATCTCATTACTCTGTAGATGTTATTTGTCCCAGTGGAAAACTATGAAAATGCAGTTGGCCATACGACAGTGCAAACTCTTCTGTCAAAACACAGGGGGGTAAAGAGTGAGAGAAAAAGCATGAGTGAGGCAATATAGAGGCCAAGGGAGGGCTGAATGATTTCTTTTGACAGAATTAACCATTTAAGTTTGTTTTGGAATTACAGTACCAGTATTAACCAGTGCAGAGGATAAGAGGTATTTTAGTACTGCAGGCACACTAGAAATTATCCCATTTTATTGAGTGGTAACAATGACGTTCAAAATTTTTTTTCCTTAGCTGTTCTTTCACATTGAGTTCACAGTTCTGTGGTTTTTTTCCAGCATTCTTAGTCGACCTAACTTTACTTCTCTTGTTAAAGGCAGCTTTGGCACAGAATTTCTTTATCTCAGCCATTTCAAAGTCATTAGTAATTTAATTCTACATCTCATATATTAATGGACCTACTTTATAGTGGTACTGGTTTTCCCCTGCTACATTTACTCTAGCCTATCTCATTCTCCTGCCACAACCTCATTAAGGATGAGATAGCACAGTTTGATTACAGACAATAATGTGGTACTTTTAAGCTTCCAGCCCTTCTGTAAGTTAAGTTTATACTGTCAGTCAAGCACAGGTCTGTTCAGCTTCAGAGGTGTCATTCTTCATGATCAAGAACTAGTTCAGTCTCAGGCTTAGACCATAATCAAAAATACACCCAAGTGGAGAAGTTCAGTCATTTCATGGTATTCTCAGCTGCCATGCTTTTTCTTCAATTGTCTGGACACACTAGGAATGGAGTATCTCAGTTCAATAACTGGTACTTCTTAAGGATAGTGTTACTTAGTGATTTAATCTAGTATTCATCTATGATTCTCTTGTTAAAGTAGCTTGTTTTTCATAGGCCAGTGAATTTCAAACAGCTTGTATTTAGCAAGCAGATAACCCTTGTTTCCTTGAGATACTAGGGACGGAATCTTGCCTAGCATTTAGTCAGACTGCCTGAGTCTACAAGTGTCTCCCTCTGTCTGCTGCGGTTTGAAAACATAAACTACTATCTTAACATCTTTTCCTTTCTGTACATATTTTATTACCACAGGAATGATCTGACTTGTAAAGCTTTTAATAACTGCTTTTAATAACCTGAAGTTCAAGCACCCATTTAGGACTGAATACCAACCTACTTCCATTCCAATTAGACCTTTTCACGGAATGCCATCCTGCTCTTCTTAAACGTGAGTTTGTCTTTGAGACTCTCCATGGTTTTTTTTCCTCACAGGTCTTGAATTCCTCTTCCTACCATATCATACTTAACATTTATTAAGTCCTTGATATTTGCTTTCCTGGAATGAGTGTTTTTTGGTAATCTTATCACTGCTTCAGAAAAAAAAAATGTAGAAAAACCCTGTAGTAGGGCTGTAAAGAACACAGAATGGGATAAATATTGTGTTGGAAGAGACTTCTGGGAGTCTTTTTGTCTAATCTACTTACAGCAGGACCATTGCCAACACTAAACAGGTCAGCCATGGTTTCCTTAAAACCTTCAAGTTTTTGGATGTTCTGTGGTCACTCTGTTACTATTTCCCAGTTCAGTAATTCTTTCCTGTCTCACCAGTAGAGATCAGATAGGAATAGGAGCAATCAACCATTTAAACCCTGATTTTCTGCTGACATATAAATAATGATTCACTTTTTATTGTAATAATACTTATGTTCTGACAGCACTACCAGGGACACAGTGCAAAACTTTTAGGAAAAACTCCTAACAAGGTCAGTATAAAAAGTAGGCCAGTTCCCATAAAAGTTTAGGTATTTAAAAGTTATGTATCAAAGTACAATAAGTTATATATCTGTAACTTATAGGCAATTCACCCTTCCAGAGGAATTTGCTTGGCTCTCTATACAAGAGAAGTAGACACCACAGAAAAAGATCTAAAGGAGTCAGTACCCTCTGAAGTAAGCTAACGACAATCAGCATGCTCAGCATGCAGTACCCTAAAGTCAGAAATGACTCAAGACTTAATCAGAATAGAAAGGTGCCTAAGGCAGCTCCCTGCTTGGGGGGCAAGGGAAAAAGATATGCGGGCACAGCCTAGCTGCCTATGTGTTTGATTGTGTCCCACTATGTCTGCATGCCTCCTTTACTCCTGTCTTGCACTGGAGAAAGGGGTTGGTGACTTTGGTCTTCTCTTACCACATGACAGTCACCTGGAAACAGTAGAAAAGCTCCTGACTTTCAAACACCTTGGCTGTTGCTTTGTTTTGTTTCGTTCCTTAGTGACTAATTTTTTTCACTGTCAAGACTACAAACTCAGGAGATCTTATAGCAATTGTTTCTTTAAAAATACCTCTTTATGTTTTAAAAAATGTTTTTCCAAAAATCGATCTATGTAACTTCACATCAGCATTTCTTCTATGCTTACAGATAAGTATGATGCCATTATAGTATTACTTAACTACTCAACCAGCATTTCTTTTAACCATGTCTTTCTCTTGATAGAAGTATATTATTAAATGTTTATCTACATATGAAAAAATATGATGTATATGACATTTTGGTTTGAAATTTACAGAAAAATCCTCACAATATTTTTTTTTAAAACACTAAATGTGTTCAACTTGTATGGGATGGGAAATATGTAATGTAATGTAATGTAATAAAATATATAATTTTTATATAAAAATATAATCTATAACTCACGTAATACGACACTGTGCAAGTGGGCAGGAGGAGACCTGCCTCTGGAAAACTGTTCTTGAGAGGACTCCCAACTCAATGTGGCGATGAGGCCCCACAATGAGTGGATGAGGCCCTTGACAAGCAGGTAGCAACAGCCCCACGTTCACAAACCCTGGTCCTCATGGGGCACTTCAGCCACCCTGATATCTGTTGGAGGGAGAACACGGCATGGCACAACCAAGCCAGGGACTCCTGGAATGCATCAATGACAACTTCCTTCTCCAAGTGACAGAGGAGCCGAGGAGGAGGGTTGCCATGCTGGACCTTGTTCTCACCCACAGGGAGGGAGAAGCTCAAGGGCAGCCTTGGCTGCAGTGACCACGAAATGGTAGAGTTTGGAATCCTTACGGAGGGGAGGAGGTTGCACAGCAAGCTTGCTGTCCTGGAATTCAAGAGAGGAGACTTTAGCCTCTTCAGG
>NW_010245594.1:0-4283 GCF_000690775.1 Eurypyga helias | reverse complement strand
GAAGTGACTTGGTGTTACAAGAGGCAGACGTGTTGTGCCGGGCCGGCCTCTGTGACAGCTGAGGCAGTGTTTTCATCTCTTGTGCTCCTCAAAAATAAGCGAAGTAATACTGGTCTCTCAGCTCGTGTGTGCAAGTTACTTTATTGCCCCTTGAGAGGAGTAAAAGTAAAACTTAAATATAATTTCCCAAATCCAAGAATACTTTAAGTGACTTGTTGGCCTCACCATAGGCACTTTCAGTCCCTTTAAACGTCTGTGTTTTATCTTCTCCTTTTATTTTGCAACTCCTGCAATTTAGATCTACTTGGCCCTACTAAGTCCATTCCAGCAAGGTGTGCCAAGAATTTAGTGTATGTGGTAGAGCTTGTGATAGATTCAAAGGCATATTTTGAGTCTGAGGTGAACAGTGCCCTTAAAAAGAAGTTTCTGTTTTTGCAAAGTTGTTTTCACCACATAAGAATCAACAGAAGTTACTCTGCAACTGGAAAACAGTTACTCTTTAGTTGCAACTTTTGGGTTAGTGGTGTTGGCAGCCATCTTGCTGAATTAAGCTTTAGCACAGAGAGTAGCATTGCAAGAGCTAATAGAGTGTGGTTTCTGAAGAGATTCTCATTTTTTTGTGCATACCTGTCTGAAATAGTATTTGAGAGCTTGGCATCTTGAGTGTGGGTATGAACTGACTGCTTGGTTGTTATGTGCTGTTCCAGTAAGTGGCTGCAATCATCAGATATTTCACTCATTTGTTTGAACAGATAAAATGTTTTATGATTTTTTTAATACTTACCTGGGGAAAGTAGCTCAGTCTGTAACATGGATGTTCAGGTTCAGGGCAATAAGAAACCGCTGACAAGTGTTACCTAGGAAGTGAGTTCATGAGGGTATTGATAAAAAGGCACAATGGCATAAAGAAGGCATGACTACTTTAACTTTCGTTACTGAAACTGGAATCATTTTGAGTTGGTGACTTTTCATTGTATATTTAGCACAGACTTGAGAGAACAACTTAGTTTATCTAATTTATGCGGAGCTTGGGAGATTGGTAGTTTTCAGAAGAATCAGTGATCAGTAATTACTTTCCACTCTCACTCTTCATACTGTCCATCACAATGCATAGCCTCTGGGCATTATCACATGCTGAACAGAAGGGGCTCTGACACAGCAGAAAAAAAATGAAGTGATGTAAGTTGGAAGTGTCTTTCCCCACCTCTTCCCTGTGTCAAATGGGGCTATTGGACTCCTTTACTGGGAGAGAAAAGGGGGGCAAGGATGGAAACTGGGACCCCATTGTTATTGGTCCTTAGGGCTAGTACATATTTGCTTCAATTTTATTAATGTCTTGCACTTTATATGCAAGTTTGGCCATTAGCTGTGCCATTATGTCCTGCTTCTGGCCACTATGTAGAGGCAGGCTTTGAATTTCCTTTTAATTCCAAAACAGCTCTGAAGCTTCCTCTTGTGTTCAGTTTATGTCTTTGAGTTAGTGAAAGAAAGGAGAGGGAAAGTGTGTGAGGCAGCTGACAAAGGGGGTGAGCAGGGGAGATTATCTAGAGGATTTGCACCAGGCCCTCTCTAAGGGGAAAGTCATTGAGGAGCTTTAAAAATTCCCTAGGTTAGCTGTCTGTCCTGCCCTTCCCTGAATTTTACCAGCATGTGTAGGAAAGTTGACAGGAGAGAACACCAACCTGTGCCTTAGGCTTTCCTGCTTAATATTTTCAGTTCAGGCTTTTCTTTCCTGATGCATAGATGTTGGGGATTGTCTGAGCATGGTTGAGGTACACAGACATATTTTGCTCTATCATCTCAGTTACATCATGAGGAAACCCCAGGAGAGATGCAGTGAGGGCAAATAGTGATTATGATATTCTAAATTGTTACTGGAAGATGGGTAGTGCTTGTCTGTCAAGGTCCTTATGTTTATCTGTAGGAGAAATAACATAATTCTCCTGTATAGCTGTCATGTAATTTCTTAACACCTTTGGTTTTTGTCTGCAGAACTGTCAAGTCAGATGACTGAAGCTGACCCCATGTGTTTAGATGTCTGTATGCTCTTTCTTGGAGACCTTTATTCAATTTTTAATGCCTCCAAGCTTTTCAATTGCTTTAAGTGCAGTAATGTACTGACAACATTGATCCAGCTCTTGCTCCTTAGGAAACTGCAGATTCAGTTCTTCAGTACTAAAACTTTTTTTCTTGCATTCAGCATAACTAAGTGGACCTCTTGCTGTTAAAGGAGAGACCACTTGAATGCACATATATCCATATGCTATCCTAGGAGTCTTTCCTGCTGGGGTTGGAGTCCTTCACAGTGGGTGGTGACTCCAGTGAGTTGATGGGTGCCCGTTTTGACTCCTTTCACACACACATTTTCACTCTTGAGTGCTTCTCCCTTCCTCAGGTTCAGCCCTAGGTTTTGCATAGCAAAGTCTCAGGTATGGAATCTTATATTAAAAAAACAAACAAACAAACCCAAAACCAAACAAAAAAACACACCACCAAAAAAACCCAAAAACCCAAACTATTCAGATGTTGCAGAGGGGAAAACCAGCTTGAGCTGGGTGCCTCTGGAGGAGGGACCCTGAACAAAGAAATTAATGTACAATTATACCCTTACAATCTGTGCACCTGTCCCTCGTGCTCTTCATGCGCCTTTCACATGCCCTTTTGGTCCAGTGGTGATTTTTTTGGTCTGGGGTCTTCTAACACCTTATTGGGTTATCTCTGTCTCCTGGCAGGCTGTTGATTGTTTTCATCTCATGGATGGTTGTAACCTCCTTATCTTCTGGTTTGTGCTTCTAGCGCACCTGCTCGATCTGTCAGATTAAATCTGGGATAAGCACTACTTAGCAACAACTAAAACATCAGTGTGATATCAACTTTATTCTCACACTAAATCCAAAACACAGCTACTAAGAAGAAAATTAACTCTATCCCAGATGAAAACATGTCTAAGTGAAAGATCACAGCTTGTGCCTAAGGCTTCAGCAAATCTAGCTACTCATGCTAAGTTAACTATGAACAAAAATTACTCAACACTATGTTATAACCCCTGTGTCCTAATGTTAAATGATTTGACTCTGAGTGACTCATTCTGTTTAAACTTACTTAACTAAACATTACTAACCATAATTAACTAAACTATTTTGCAACATTGCTGTCTGTTGGAAGGTATCTGATTTTTTTTTTTCCAGATTTACGTAGCTTTTGGTTTATTGAATATTTTGGTCCAAAAGCTTCCACTTGCTGCCTAGTTCCTCTTCCATTTATTTTTCTCTCGTATCCCAGACCATTTTTTAGGCTGCACAGCAATCTCTGCATCCTGAGTCACAGCCACTCAGTTTCAGTGGCAGTTTATGTAGTCAAAGTCTGGCAGCAGTTCCTTATCAAAAGGCCTTTGGATCCACATCTCATGGGCAGAGGGGTATGATTTACATTCACACTTTGAACAAGCTAAATTGTTTCTGGTGCCCCTTAGCTCAAGTTTTAAAATCTGCCTGCTAAATAAATTTCCAGTGTCCAGGAACTAATGCTGAGATAAGGTCCTTACAAGTAAGTGGTTGTTTTTAACCACAAGATCCTGTATGGCCTGACAGTGTATTGGTTTCACTTTCCTTATTGTGTGCTCAGTTTTCCTGGAAATCCCAGACCTTTTAGGAATTTACCAAGACCACATTTTAGGTAGAAGATGGAATTCATGAGCTCCTTCCTGGATGTATCCAGCAGCCTTCATTGTGTCTATTTGGGTTTAGAGAATGGATCTGTAACATCTCATGTGGTCATTGAAAAGGATGGATGTTGATTTCTTACCTCTTGTGTTCTTTAATGAAGAGAGGAAAAAGGCAACTTTTCTAGTGCTGGCAGTCCTGGAAAGACATGTTTTACAATGCCTTCTTTTGGTCACTTAAAATAATGTTGCTTCTCATTTCCAACGTGTTTCCTATGCTACCAGGACTTATGCAAATACTGAAAACCTTTTGGAAACAAGCTGACTACCCTCATAGACTTGCTTGGTGGTGTTCCTCCTTTTACATGTCAGAGAAAGGAGCCAATACCATATAGTGTGTCTTGGGAAAAAACTATCTTGAGGGGTGGGAGGACCTCAGGTCCTCTCACTGGAGGTATGTCACCTCTCTGATGTACTTTTAAAAATGCAGTGAGCATGCCAAGTGGTGCACTGCTGCTCCCATCTGAATTTGTGCTGTGCAGCTGTTTGCTCTTGCCGCTTACACTCAAGGTTTGATTCCCCCCCCAGCTTATTTTATCACAAAATCACAGAAGGGTTTGGG
>NW_010245593.1:76572-102155 GCF_000690775.1 Eurypyga helias | reverse complement strand
ATATATATATATTTCCCTTCCCCCCCGCCCCAAGTCTATGGCACCTAAAATATATTTGAAACTTTTAAACAAAAATAAAACTTTTCTTTTATAAGATCGAATAAAAGTAGGAATTTGGGGATTTTTGGAAGGTGTATTGTGGCCACAGTTTTCTTAGAAATTTAGTAGTAGTTTTAATTTTTAGCAGATATTCATTTTCTCAGAAAATGTCACCTGAAACTTTCTTACCATCTCTCAAACACACTCCTGTCTTGCCAAGGTTGCAGTATGACTTAACATTTCTCCACCTTTGTGGAGATGTAGAGTGTTGTAAAAATGTTAAGTACTGGTGACTATGATGCCGTAACAGCAGAGAGAAAGGGTAAAAGTGAAGTAAACACTCCTCTATTGCCTTCAGTTCAGTGTTTATATAGTAACACATCAGTGAGTGAATCTCCATTGTGGGGAATAAGGGTGAGAAAAGCTTCTGCCAAGGTATTCTGGTTGCTATAAATTATCAGCTGCGTCAGCAAGACTGGGTTCCTTGTCAGGCAATAAACAAGAAACCTTATAAAGGATAAATTACTCACCCAGAGAGAGCTCCAGGGATGTTAAGCCTGAAGGATCAACTTTGAAATTAGCTCCTATGCATTTGTGAAATAATCAGAATCGCTGTGTAATACTGCTGGAACCATTGTGAGGCAAAGAAAGAAAAGCTGAATTTTGCCTTTATCTGTGCTCGAGCTATGACCTAGCTGAAAAAAAAAAAAAAAGCATAATGATAGAAAAATATTAAGATCCCATGATCTTCTCCAGCTCCTCTATTTCACTTAGCAGCTGCAAGATCTGGACAGTAACAACAGCGGTGAATGACACAGGTATCCTTGAGATACGCAGTATATGAGTTTTCTAGAAAACCGACTGTGGCATAGTGCTGCCGCACCTTTAGAGCATGGCAGAGCACCTGGGTTCCTCTGCAGACTCTATAATACAATATATTACATAGAAATGCCTGTTCTTTGCCAACAACTTTCCAAATCTTGAAAAGACTTACTCTTTCTTCAAACCTTTTAGAATATTTTTCAGGTTAAATTGTGTGTTCTGCAATAAATGTATTTATCTGAAATAATCTCAGTAGAATGAGATCAATAACACAAGATTAATGCCAGTTTCTGTTACCTACTAATACTTGGTGTGTGGGTATGTTGTACCCTGTATCTCAAAGTGTCTGACATGGTTACAGTAAGTATGATCTCACAACCAGTGTCCCATCTAATCCCCATTATTAAGAACTCTCATGATGTTTCTGAGCATCTCCTGGGAAGAATTCAGATTATCCTCAGTGCCTGCTGAAAACCCCAGGAGATGGTTACTTCTCAGCAGTATCTGATACTAAAGCTGCTAAATGTTGTCTGCTAACTGCCAAGAATTTTTTGCTGAATTTATCTTCATTAACTCTGCTGAGAGGGCACATTTCAATACAAATTCCTTACTAAGAATACAGCTTAAGTACATGTTTTATGGTTAGAAGATGCACAAGTTCAGGCTTTGATAGTGAGGAAGGTAAAAATCCAAAAAGGACAGCTGAAAGCCTGGTGTCTGAAATGGAGAGGCTTGAAAAATTCATGGGGAAATTTCTAGGAGGAAAAGCAGTGAGAAAGTCGAATTGCCTTGTTGAACTGGAGCAGGCACCCACTGCTTCACATTTTGACTTTATGTGACTGTCAGAACTCAAGCTTATTAAACAAAGAAAGAATTAAACCTCCTCTTATCTTCACAGTTTTTAGGCAAACCTACAAGCACAACCGCTACATAACTAATGCAGTAGAGCTTTCCCAATCTGGAATACAGCTTAAAATTGTGGCTTTGAAAGTCATAACCCACCCCAAAGCATACTTTCTAAATCATACTGTCCTGTGGAGCTACTGCCATTATTTTATCAACTGATAAATCAGTGGCAGGACAAGAAGAAGATAGGGTATTCCTTGCTAGGCAAAGGAAAAGTTTTAATATCCAATGGAGAATGAAGAAAAGATGGAGGTAGGTCTTAATGCTGGCGAAATTTCCTGTACCTGCTCTGCTTGTCTGGGAAGGAAGGTCCAAACGCTAGGCGAGGCTGTCGTGCTGCACCAAGGACTCTTTCCTAGACAATCTCCAGGGACACCTTCCAGCCTCAGCAATACTGTCATATGATGCTCTGCCTTTAGGAATAGGTTATAACATTCCTCCAAAAAGCAAAATAGTTATTTCTTCTAATTTCATGAGTTCTTAATCTCACTCCTTGCTTGTCCCATGCCTTAATTCTTTCCCAATGCCCTCAGAAATTACATGTCTGTCATGTTCTTTAATAATTAGTCACTAGTGCAACATAGCATCTGGTGGCTGTTGCATTTTTTTGTTGGTTAAATGATCTGAATCTAATGCTGAAACAGAAAAATGCGTCTCAGTAAATAAAGCCATACAAGCACCTTGCAGGCACTATTAACTGCTCGACGCTGCTGAACTTCCTGAGCAGACCCAGGTAGAATGAAGCTGGGATAATGGATTGGAGCAGTACAACAGCCACACAGGAAGACCACGGGCAGTCAGAGTATTGAAAAGAGACTGTAATTTATTTGCATCCCTGTGCTTTTGTGCAAAAGATAGAGGCCACTGCAAAGATGATTCAAACAGCAGCCTCCTCTGCAGCACCCTTGTGAATGTAAAATTTGAATTTTTACACCTTATTTTTTTCTACTCCATGGTTTGCATTTGCTGAGGTTTGCTTACACTCATTAGGCTTCTCCCACTCAAAAGAGCACAGTTCTTCTGTAAATAGATCTCGTTTCAGAGCTGAATCTTTTCAGCTTGCCATGCACGAGGAAGCTCAGGAAGAATAATTTTCTGAGACAAGTTCACAGATGACGCTTGCTGTGATATTATAACAAGTTGACATAAATGATCATATAATGTTGGTACTTGTATGTCCATGAGATTATGTTGTAAGGCTGTTTTGCGCAGAATGAATAACTGGAAAGCACAGAGTAATTGAAACTTCCCAAAAGGCGATTTCTTTGTGATCTTCCATATTTCAGTCAGAAAACTTACGGTTAGAATGCACCTCATTATGAATGTGTTGTAATCCTTGCTTTGTAAAGCAGCATCATCTCTTTCTAAAGCCTGGCTCATCTCTCGCTGACCTCTAAAGATATAAAGATGAGGTTGTGTCAGTGCAGGAGACAACTTTATAACCAGCACATTTTCAGAAAAAAATCAGCTTCTTATTGCTTGTATTCCTTCGTGGGAAAGTTTATTTAAAACAGAAAGGAATCTGATCCTGGTAGTGTCTGGTATGATTACACTACCATCCGCTCCCTGTATTTAACGTAATTGTTTTAGACACAACATACTTGCATAGGGCTAAATCCACAGCTTGTATTCAGTTTTTACACTCTCCAAGTTCTCCGTGATTAGAAAAGGATCTTTGACTTTTGTTTAAATGTAGCTTAAACTTATAATTACCAATAGAAACTGAGAAGGATGTGCTCTTGAGATGACCTTGTTTACATGCAAATATCTCTGAGATATATACATCTCTGTGTTTATTAACTAAATTGCTCATAAATTAAACAGAATCTCCCCTACCAATTTGGGTATACTCCACTTTTCACATGGTCCATTAAGCATTAGCCCCTGAAGGTTTACTTTTTTAGAGTGCCTGTTTTATTGGATACAATTTCCTCATGAATGACTGTTAGGCTGAAGGAAACATTATGTATATAAACTAGATGTTTATATACTACAGTAAGCCTTGAGCAAGGTAATACGGTTTCCATAATTACATATGTGGGAAAATAAATCAATTAAAACTGAAAGTGTAGTTACTTTCTGAGATTTGTGTTGTGCTGCCAGACGTGGTTTGAAGGTCCTTGGTCTGACTAGTTGAATAGTCTGGGTCTCTCTAGTTAACAGAGCCAGTAAGGTCAGTAACTTCATAACAAAACACTGGCTTTTCTCCAGTACAAACAGAACTTAACCTGGTCTGCAAAGTGTGTTATCAAAATACTATGTAAGCAAGATCCATTATTTTTATATAACCATTATTTTTGCACAGCTCTGTTCATTTGGTGGTTAATCACATTGAACCAAAACAAATGTCATTTCTTGTAAAATATTTCTCATTAGTATTGTATGTTTATTGTAAATTACTGCTTATATTCAGCAATTTAAAGAGAAATTATCAGCTTCAGTTACTTGGATCTGGATTTTACTTTAAGGAGCACTAAGTCTGAGGGTAACCTTATGAAAACCAAACCTCTTTTATTTGCTTTTTACCAAGGTCTCAATTTTTAGGGCTAAACACTGGAAAGAACTTGTTTAAATGAGCATTTGTCAAATGTAGATTACAACAGTTTTTCAGTTCAAAAATAGGAGAGGGTATAAGAGAGAAATATTTGCCAATATGAGAAACTCAAGCTTCTTAAATAGAAAGTAATACCTTGTTTCAAAACTGGGAGAGACCACAACAGATAAAAGGCACATTTAATACCTGAGTGTGCTGTGAGCCTGCAGCCATGGCTCATCTTTCCAAAGGAGCATGGATATACAGTTTTAATATTTGTAATTAGATGTGTGCTCCAAATTAAAGAAATAGAAAATATTGCTAGAGGATGGATCATAATCTAAGAGGGAAATGTGGTCTTGTAATTCACTTTTTTTCACACAATTTAATGTTAGCTTTTCTATTGCAAACATGTTGTTTTTCAGCTCTCTTGTCCTGCAGTAGAGGAGAGGAAAAGTAAATCAAAATTAACATAATTTGTCATAATTTTCCTATCAGGTTTCTTGATGGTTTTAAGTTCATTTTATAATATTACCAAGATTTTTTAATAAGCTTAATAGAGACATATTAATTAGTGCCTTTGGGGAAGTTAGAAGAGAAAATATTTTTATGAGAGAAAATATGCCTGAAATATTTTCAAATAGAAATAATTACAATGTTTTTCTACCACTTTCTAGGCTTCTTTCCCTTGGCCTGACTGCTGCTTAACACTTTATATGATGAAAGGAAATTATCTGCTTTTTTATATTTCTTTTGTTTAACTCCTGAAAATGACCGTGTTTTGTGGAAAGGAGAGCTAAGAACATCATGCAGAAAAATCTACTTTGGAAACTCAATGAGTTGCGATTGATTTTTCTTTTTCTGATCTGCGTTTGCATGTTTTAAATGGTTCATTAGTTCAGGTTAGTGAAAACTTTTACTCTGTTATTTTGAACTTCAGAATTCTATAAAAGAAAGGAAAAATGCTTCATTTACAGAGCCCGCAAAGAAAAATTATGGTGCTTCAGAGTTTAAATTGGGATATGGTAGCAAGCTGCTTTCTTTTTTAATCCTTACTAATTCAGGAGCATGGGTTTCATAGAAGCAGAATGGAATTGGAGTCTGAAATCTCTCTAAATAGGAATTGCAAATGCACCACTGACTGTTTGTATTATGCAAAATTGCCCCAGTCCTTGTTTGACCAGACAAGGGGATAATAGGAAATAAGCCTGACTGTTACATCTCTGCTTGGCTTCTGCATCCTTTTAGTGATGGCAAAGAGAAAATCTGAATCTCTTTCAGCTAATCCTGGAGTGGTCCTTTTTAGACAGAGAGTTGACTCCAAGAACTCAATCCAGCCCAGAATAAAAGGAATTTATATATATCCTTTCTTGGACTCCATTTAGCAAACTAGATACTACTGCTGCTTTGTGGTGACATGGGGGTTTTCTGCTGGGGCAGCAAAGAGACACAGAAATAATGAGAACAGCAGCATATCTTCCCTGCCATAAGAACAGAGGAGGTACACCAGCTGTTAAGATTTGTGAGGAAAGCAACAGTTGTGTGTCACTATCTGTTTTGTTAAATGCACAGCAAGAAACCCGTTGCACACTAATTCTATTCATAAGAGGAAGCTTTGCTTTTCCATTTTCAGCCAACTCCTCAATAGGCAGGATCATTTTCAGTGCATCATACCTTTTAATTAAGGCATTTGATTTTTGTTGCATTTTGTTACGATGAAAGCACCTTATTTCATAAACAAACCCTGCTTCTAGGCCAGATCTCCAGCAGGTATAAGTTGAGGCAGATTTCATTTGATGTTGCTGGAACTGCCGCTTCCTTTCCTCCCTTCTCCTGAGTATTTGTGCTACTATTTTTTTTTATTCCTATAGGATGCAATATTTAAGGCAAGTGATCACGCTCCCAGGACAGTAGCTGCCAGCTTTATTAAGTAATTGGAGTGCAGGAGTCATGCTTACAGTTCAGCTTTGGTTGACAGGAATTCCACAGGGAGAACAGAACTTTATTCCAAAGTACAGCACAGTCCTCCTCTTTCTCTGGAGGGGCCAATGAATGCCAGAGAAATGCATGAACAGGCAAGGCCCCCTGAAACAATCATTACTTATTGATGTCTGAAAGATAACAGCAGTATACTAAAAGTCTATCCTTAGTTTCTAATAATAATTTGTAACTGCTATGGTTTTGTAGGCTGCATTTGCTTAACTTACAATTTAGTGGGTAGTATGAAAAAGAGAGTGGATAGAATTCCTTTAATGTCAGTCACAATTATCTCCTCCCACTGTTTGTTTGTTTGTTTTTTACCTTCTTTACTTTTTTTTGCCTTTTTTTTAGTGCTGCTGGGTTTTTTTAAGTTATGTTTATAACTTACAACAAAAGTTGAATCACACTATTGGAAAATATTGACACTTTTCTCTTTATTTCCATCCTCTTCTTCCATGGTTCACACTTTTCCTCTCTTTTCCCCAAAATCCTATTCATCAAATTTAGTACAAATATATTGACAATTTTATTGCCCTGAAACGGATGGGGTTTTTTTCTTTTAAATACTGACTGTTGTTGAAAAACAGCTTTTTCTGATCTCTATTAATCAAATATTTTAGTAGTCTGATCGTAAGTGTGCATGTGTGTATTAGGAAGCGTTTTCATTAAACTTCTCTATGTTACTTTATCTCCAAATACATAAAACTTTTCCTTAATTCTTTAGTCACTTGTTGTATTTTGATAGATTATTCATAGTAATACTTCATACAGTTTGTAGACATAGGACAAATACACAGGGGAAAGAAACCTATTTCCGCACAGGCCAGAATCTGGGATCACTTGTGTCCACAATGCAGGACGTGTGCTCTGCAAACTGTCTTATGTGCATCCTAACTAGCTGTAAAAACAAGATATGGATGTATGCTGCCTGCCACATATTTATTTTAAAAAGAAATTTGAGTACGCAGCTATAGAACAGGCTCTGATTTTTCTTTTTCAATCTGAAATGAGATTGATCTCAGTTTTTGTTTGACATGTACAATGTAATGTGCAGACGGGCTCTTGACCAGTGGCTTCAGTATTTTTCCACTAAATGCGCAGTTCATGGGCAAGGTAAATAAAAGGTTATTTAATAAAAGTGCATAAATTATTAGTAGGGCAAAGTCTGGAGCAAAGGCTGCTCTGTGTATCTGGTGCTTTATGGAAGGCATGAAAAAGAAAAGACACAAGAGGAAAGGTCTGTGACTGAATCAGAAGGTGAGAGCTCATGGGAGGGGAGCAGGTGGAAAGGGGAAATGAAAGAACATATTCTGTTTAAAGAAAACAGCCCTTGTGATGTCAGTGGTGACACAGAAGTCTTTATTCTTAAGGATGAGTACTTGTTTGCAGCTTCTTTATTTCTGTCTTAAAAAGTTCAGACAAAAGGTTAAGCTTGAGGACTAACATCTTGTTGTAGTGCTGACCTCTAAGAATAAATTTCTGTCCTCTGCTTACAAAAAAAACCCCAACCAAACAAAACAAACAAAAAGCAAATGAACCAAACAAACAAAAACCCAAAACACATTAATATCTTCTCTATCATGTACCTAATGCTACTTCATTGGTTGGAACCATCCATGCTGGTTGTCAGATTCAGCTTCTCCACCACCTTAAACAACATGCTAAGTGAAATCAGGTAAAACCTAGCTGGAGAAAATGTGATGATTGTACCTGGCTGCCTAATTCCGTAACAGCCTGGATCAGTTGCTTTAGCAGGAAAATGGTCTTTTTGTTAAAATATACAGAATTCTGTTTTCATGGAACGAAAGGCCATTTTACTGCGGAGTTAGGACAGACTTGTGCTGTAAGCCACCAGAAAGGAGTAGTGAAGTGTGTCTGAGGAACAGTAAGCCATGTAGAAAACACGTTTGAGCTCGAGGATCAATGTCTTGGTGAAACTTTTTCAGTCTTCTACATATTTAAATAATGTGAATGTTTCTAGTATTGTAGTAAGGAATAAAACACCAGACAGAGGCATGAAAACTTCTCCAATAGTGAATCAGAAGTTTGCTTGAATATTTGCCTGATCTCTATGTTCTTCATAATGACTGAGTGAACTGGTGACACAAAAATGACTTTTTCTTCATTAACCCTGCTCTGAGAGGCAGCCTCTCTCTGCATTTGTAGAACAATAGCTGAGAACCACACGGGCAATGGGACTGCTTAGCACTCTGCAGCATCCTCCACTCCACCTTCTTCCCCAGCAAGTTCTGCAGTTATGAGTAGTTTATCTTGCACGTTGCCGTGGTGACGCTCGCTTTTGAGATCGGCAAGGCAGAGCTGTCAAAGTGAGCGATTGCACAAACTTTGCAAACCGATTAATGTGCCTGGAACACTGAAAATATTATAGTCTTTAGTTAATCATAGTGCCGGGGGACAAACCCAGAAACAAGCCTAATGTTGTGGTTCAAACAGCCCCCACAGTGAGGGAGACTCCAGTGTACTCAGAGGGGTCTGTAACCAAGGTCACCACTCCCACCCACCCTGCATCCCACAGCTAGTTGACATTCAAGCTTTCCCCTTCCAATATTGGGAGCTTTTACATTGTTATAATATTGTAAAAACAGGCACCTCTGTAGATTGGATTTTCTTCTGTTACTCTCATGATAGTGAAAATACTGTGCTGACAAAAGAATTTTTCAAAGCAGAAGTGAGTGACCTCCCACTTGTTATTTTTTGTATGATACATTTTTCCCTGGGGGACCTCATGTTCACTCATCCATTATTTTTCCTGCTGAAAACAATGGACCCTCTAAGTATGGAATGGCTGCCAGAGCATCTCTTGCCAGAGCATCTCTACATCTGCATAAGTAATTGCTGCTGATCAGACACTAGGTCTCATGAAGAGCTTCTTTACTCAAAGGATTTCCAAAGGAGCTCACACTAGAAATATGCATTCTTGTTGTGCCATCAATATTTTGGAATATCAGCAAATATTGGAATGTTATGAAATACCAAATGGCAAAAATACTAACTCTAGCTCAGCCTCCTCTGGTTAAGGAACATGCCTTCACAAAGTTTTTAAGGAGATATGGCTCCGTCTCTGAAGCTCAAGGTTACTAACAGTGGATTTAAAGGTAAATTAGCTGAAGTTAGAAGGAACATTCAGCTGAGTAAGAATTATCTTGCATGTGGGGAAACAATACAGCTTAAATAATAACTTTTGTTTCTTAATGTTTTTTTTCTCATTCATCATGAGACTGAGTAGTAAGTCTTTAGCTGAACTGCCTCAGATCAAGTGTGTTATGACTGTTTTTCTTATTTAATCAACTTATGAAATTAATTCTATTTATCTATTAAAGAAAAAACGAGACAATGTAACCACCCTGCTACTGATTGATTCTCTGCCAGATTTGTAACAATAACGCTGTATTTGGACTATCTTATTTTCAAGGTATTTCAGCTCTTTATTTTTTTTTAAATTACTTAAAATATAGTTCTTGTATAAAAGAGTGCATGTACTGTAGATTGATATCTATTAGGACGCACAGTCTATGGTAAAAGGGTAGAGCAATAACAATATAAACATATGGGAACCAGATGTCAACCAAGCATGAAGTCAGGAAAAGGTCATATGCGGCAGCTTACAGCATCTCAGCAAGAAACAGGAGAAAACAAAAACATTGACATTTACTGGATGCATTTTTCTAAACCCTTAAAAAATCGTATGAGAGTGTTGGATCATGAATTTAATTTTTGTGTGCATTCACTGGAAAAAGCCTCGCGAACTTAGTCTGGTGAAGAACTGGAGATGGCAGCTCTGGTATCCAATGGTGTGGTTCCTTGGCAGAGTGGCTCCCTGATCTCCAAGAGCCCACTACACACAATGCAGTAACAATAAAGATCCCAAAAGTAAGAAAAACTCTTTGGTCAAATTTTCCCAAATACACCCCTCCCTTCCCTTTTACAGGACTTCTGTGTTTTTTTTCTCCAATCTACAACAGAGACACTCAGAATATTTAAGACTTCATTTCTCTTTAAGAGGTACACTGCAGTTGGAGAAACTCTACATGTGTCTGGAGGTGGGGAGGAGGGTATAAGGGACTGTATCTATCTTACACATCAATGACTGAATGTCCTATTATAAACTTTCACTTTTTCTTGTGTTTAATGCCCTTTATATTTCTTTGCTTCCTCCTCTCGGGGTGATGCTGTCTACAAATCTGGTTTCTAGATGTTTACTTGCTAACTTGCTTTGGTGAGCTCGGTTTTACATTTTGTGTGTGGAGCACAGGTGGTAGTCAAGCCTTGAAGCTGTGTATCTAGATTTTGCTGGATACAAATATTTCTAAATACTAATGAACAAGAATTCAGTGCAATGCATTCTCCTATATGGTACAACAGACTTTGTTGAGCGCTCTCTCTTCATAAATCCAAAGTACTATAACATGTCCCTTTTACTTGGTGAGCTAATAATGCTGAAAGAACAATTAGACCATGTTTACTCTTTGAAAGGACTGGTTCGGTACAGGTGTATTTATCCCATTCTAACCACAGGGTAGAGAAAAGCAGCTGCATGTTTGAAACCTCCTAAGTTGAAAGTGTCGTTCTTTAAGGGGTCTGGGGAAGCAGAAGCTGTGTATCTGTGTCAATACAGTGCTGTGTACATTACAAACCAGGTTAGTGCTAGCTCAGGTATTTCTGAAATGCTCCCTTTTGCAGATGATCACAAACTAAATTAACATTTTGTCAGCTCTTTGTCTAGTTTTGACCCCTTCTAAGGGACTACTAACTCTTATCCAAGCTTGTGGAAGTCTTTTAAATTAACTAAACATTAGTTAGTGAAACTTCAGTTTTCTCCGTTTTTCTGTGATAGTAGTTACTATTAGTAATAATAAGAACAATAATGCCCCTAGTCACTTCTTCTAATCTTATGTACATGCCCTGCAGTCTCCAAGGTCTGTCTTCACTTTTTGATAAAAGTAAAGCAGGAGACAGTACTGAATACCTTTTTCCTCCTATGCTGAGATTCTGTCACTGCTACATTCTCCTTTCCATTAAACTAATAAGGAAATATTTCTCAAAGACTTGGAACCATGTGAACTATGAAGTGTGGCAAAGATACAAAGGGCCACTGAAGAAGAATTAGGAAGTATACAGATAGTATGAACCAGATGTTTTATGCAGAAAAAAGAGGGGGAAAGAGGATTATAAAATGAAAGCAATCTTGAAGCATCTTAGTTTTACAATCAGAAGAGATGATACATCTTCATTAGGATGTGGTGTTTGGAATTTGTAATGGTCAACTAGAAATGGGAAGGAGTAAAATCCTAATTAAACTGGTGTTGATGAGCATTTTTTTGTATAATTTAGTACACAGGATATTACAGGGTTATTTCCATTTTGCACGAAAAAATATTGTTTTAATAAAGAAACAGAATAAAATTTTAAGCTCTCCATTTACAACTGAAGATTAGAAAGTGTTAAAACATCAGATTATTAAGAATTCATTATTTTTGTAATGGCTTTGTGAAGAAAGGACACACAGCCAGAAAGGAGTTTTGTGTGAGGTACTCCAACCCTTTCCTACCTTTTAAGCTTAAAGTTCTGCTTTTAAATGACCCAGATATATTTCTTCCAGTCCTCTAAATGAAGAGCTGTTGCAGATCTCATTACCATAATGCTGAAATCTTAGAGAACAGTAAACTCATAACTAGTTGGTAGTGGACTATTTTCATTAATTTTCAAATGAAATCATAATAAATATACCATTCAAGAGAAGAGAAAAGCTGCCATGGGCTGATTTAAACTCTGTTTATGTTTATAAATCACCCACTCTTCTTTCAAAGCCTATAAAGAAGAACCAGCCACTTGTTATGGAATAAGAGAGGAAAACTAAACCGTTAACATTAGGATATGACTTGCCCTCTGGTTGTGCTTACTGTTTGGTAGGATGGAGGGTTTAAAATCAAATGTGTGCTGTGCTACCCCAGAGTTTGTGCTTAGTCACTCGAAGGCATGTCTTTGTAGAGAATAGCAATATGTGTGCTTTGTGGTCTTCCAAATATGCTTGTATAACTCATTCTGCTGGTGGTCTCTATGTATAGTTACACGTGTAAGTGTCATCCACTTGTAATTTATGCTTTTAAAATAATTCAGTATAATTCAGTTAATGGAGCCATATGTTGAGTCAGCATTTCATACCTTTGTTTAATTTAAACCCTCCATTGTTAGTCAAAGCTCTATATATGTATATCTTTCACTGCCAATGAAAAATATACCTGGAGCCAGATATTCCACTGATGTCGAGTCCTGCTGATTTAATGTCAGGTGAGAATCTGGCTTATGATTAATATTCTTCATTCCTAAACTTTTTGGACTCAAACTAATTTAGATGTGGATGCATTTTAAAATGCATTTTTACCCTATTTGATTTGGAACTATGAAATCCGACTGTTTAAAATACAGTTGCTTTGCGTGCGGTCACTGAGTGAACCTAGTAGTACCTGTTTGCTAGAATGAGTCTAGTATCTGTTGGTCTACTTAAAAGTTGCCGAGATTAATGAAATTTAAATTTCCTTCCATTTTTCTAATGCAAATAAAAGTGGGCTTGTCATTCCCATGTGCTTATATTCACGCAGGTTATCACATTGTGATAACTCATTACAGGTTGCAAAACACTGCTCATCCATGTGTGCCTGCACAGGGCAGAGGTTCAGTGTAGGGCACAGAGGACACATAGTTGTGTTTGCTTAGTGTAAATGATACAACACATCTTATTGGCCATCACATTACGTACTTTGCATATTATCTTATTTTTGCTTGATATTCTCCTCAAGTCCCAGTTAGACATGTTAGGTATAACACCAGGGTCAGTACAAAGATGAGAGCGAGCCTGAAAATTGTCTTCAGAGCATAAAATAGTGATGTTAATTAAATTAATGAAAGATATTGGGTTTCTATATTTGCTATAAAAAAGTCTTCATAGAAACTGAGAATTCTCTGTAAATCAAGATGCTTGTCTGAACTTATTAGTGTTTGAAATAATTATCCCTTTATCAGAAACTGCTGTCAATACAAAGAGGTATTTGTTCTATTGTAGAAAATAAGTGCTTGATAAAAACAAAGCATAGTTATGCTTACCCTGTATGTTGATTTTCTTTCTGGTTTTAATTTAGAGTCTCTGACAGCCATCAGAATGGATGAAAACTGTCTATGGTATTTTATTAATTTTTTTACACATGCAGATATTTTCTTAGTTTAATAGTGTAACTCTGGTTTAACTTCCTGGGCTGTCCTCCAGACTCACTTCATGATAACACCCAGGCTTAGTGACATTTACCTACATAAAATTGCAAGTCTCTCTTAATTAACTTGTGTGTCTAAATGATTTGGCCAATCATCAAAGTGCAAGTAGCTGGAATATAATTTTGAGGGCTGCATTATAAAATTATCAACAGATTAAAGTCATTATCAATTCAGTCTAAAGTAATGTGCAAAACGACATGCAGTTACCTTAGAGGAATGAGCGAGCATATTAAAACTGGCAAGGAAACCCATCAGTAAAACAGGTGATAATCAATCTTGAAGGAGTTTAACAAATGGCTACATCATGAAATAGATGCTGTCATGAGCTGTAAACTTTTTGATGATGACTGCAGAAGGATAAGAAAATGGAAGTTTAAGACACAAATATGACATAAAGGTCTTATAACAGATGAACAAGAAATAGCTTTCATATATTTTGAGTCCATCAGTACTTTTAAAGAACATCTCCATGAACAAATACTATTCAGAAATGGTAATATGCTAATCAAAATATGCTAAAAATATGATAACCAATCTCTATGGTTTTTTTTAATGATAAAAGCAATTAATTCTTTAGGTCTTTCAAGATAACTTTATTTTCAGTTTCAAATCCAATTTTTTTGTTTCCAGCACTTTTCTCATATAGTAGTTTTAAAGAATTTTAGTGGCTCAAAAATAGAGCATCAGACAGAGAAATGTAATTTAATGTTCAACTTGATTTAAAAAAAAAAAAAGTTTTCCGGACAGTTCAAAGAAATTTGTTTCAGAGAAACAAGAAAGTAGAGGTCAAGTCAACCTGAACCTGGTATACTGCATTTCTATTTTTCTGATGGTAGCATGAAGCACTTTCAAACAAGTTTGTGACATAGAAACTGGATTTTCAGTTGAATTAAAAAAAAAAAAAAAGGTTTTGATGCAGTGTTTCTCAAGGTAGGATAGTGAAAAATGTTTTGAAATATTTAACCCATCAAAAGGGAAATGCCAGACTCAAAACAAAGTGGATGGTGATATTCCACAAGTTCCCAGATGGTAACAATACCCCAGCTGTTTAGATTGTCAGGTAGCAGGGGGAACTGGAACAAACCTCCATCTAGACAAGCTGAAAACTATTTGAAGTCTTTGAGGATGTTCACTTTTGTAGTTATATTCTTGATCTTGAGGGCTGGTAAGATGTCATTATGAATAACTGTCTTCTGGCCTTCCCATTTTACGGTGTTTATTTCCTTTTCTTTCCATGTGTTGAAACCATCATTGTTTTAATTAAATTCAGCTTGGAAAGCCATTAGTAAAAAAGATTAGGTACATTCTAGTAATTTGTCTTTTGTATCTGGTCTCTGATTTATGAATGTATTAGTATCATGTAACGCCTCTGTTGTTCTAAAGGCTTATTACTGTCATCTCACCATGGCTGTGTTATCATTTTAATTATGTATCAGGAGGAAGAAGTAAAACATAAAAAGGAAAAAATTCACAACCTTAACAGATCAAGTATTCCTCAAGACCAGGAGAAGCATCCAACTCACGGGACTTAAAACAAGGTATAAATAACTTCAAAATATATATTGCAACTCAGCTCTTTTTTAATCCCATCTCAGCTTAGCTCCAGTGAAGCCATTGTGGTTACTGAGTTAAGACTGTACAATGGCTTAGATTTTGTTGAGAAGTGACAGTGTGCCTCATCTACTGTGTCTATTAGTACTTTCACAAAAGAAATAAATGAGACTGTAGACCTATTTGAATATATTATTTTTAAAGATTTATCAATAAAGAAAAATTATATTTTTCAAAGTATTTCCACCTGTGATATAGATAGATTTAAGTATTTAGGAAAAACCTTCTTGTTCTTTCTGATTGTTTTGTATAAACAAATAAATAATAGCTATTCTATATTTTTAAAATTTCATTGCAATCAAATTGCATCTATACAATCAAATTCAAACTCAGATATTTCAGAATGAAATATTTAATTCAAACTCAATTTTTTTCTATTTTTTTAATGTTCTCACAAAAAATGTAATATTCCTAGATAAATAAGAAGTTTTTTCCCCCAGTTTTATCAACTGCAGGAAAAGTACAATCCAACAGACTGCTCTACACTTGTGCACATAACACTCACTATATAAAATCCAATTACAGTGATATTTTTCACATTTTAAAATTTCCTTTAAAATGTTCTGGCTTCATGTAGTCAATTGGTATAGGGCATAAGAAACCAAGGAAAATGGAAAAGTGTTGGGTAGAGACAGATAAATTAAGATGTTCTGTGTTTTTTTCCTTAATTTGTTTCTGTACTTTAAAAAACCCCAACAAACCCACCTCATTCTGAAGAAAAGTTAATGAAGCTCTTCTCAGGAATATACTGTATGCACCAAAGGATGTTGCAGTATAAAGATACAGCATCATCACAGCCTTAATGAATATTTTACCTATTACATGGATAGGGACAGTCATAGAGATGTTATGAAGAATGAATCTATTATGCAATATTGGTGAAAGTAAAGGTGATAGAAATCATTGTGGCCCTGTGATTTATATCAGAAACTCAATGTGACAGCAGGAGAAGAAGGAAAAATGCTGGGAGTGAGCCCAGACTGGAAGTGGGCCAGGCAGAAGTTGTGGCTGCTGGGAGGAACAAAGAATTCAGCAAAGAGGATCAAGGAGGCTTACAGCTAAATGAGAAGAGGCAATGGTTACAAATTACAACAAATGACATTCCAAATGGACAGAAGGAAAAAACTGCGACCTGAGTGATTAAACACCAGCATGGGTTGTCCAAAGACAGTGCAGAGAATAAATGGCATGTGTCTTATCTGTGTGGGTAACACTTCTTACTTCTCTGCTGGTCTGTCTTTCTGAGTTTTTTTTAAAGCACCATCCCCTTGTGTGGTGAATTACCAATGTTAATGAATATTGATCTCCTAAATTACCCAGGAAGAGCAATGCTGCTCTAGATTAGCCTTCTGCATTGCTTAGCAGTCTAAGAAAAGATCTGTCATGGGCAATAACAAACATTACAGAGGAAACAAAAGGAACCAGGTGCCTAAAAAGCACTGAACACTTGCTTGGTTAGAAATGGGCAGTTTAGGTACAATACAAGAAGATAAACTTAAATACATGGAATACCTGATAAAAGATAAGCAAGGTGCACATGTTTTCTTAACTGAGGAAGACAGTTTTTCCAGAACAGGTTGAATATTATTTTAAAGCAATGATCATTTTATTACAGATTTTCCAGCAAAGTCCTCTAAGATTCTATGAAGAGACCGTCAACCGCAATGTACAATTATGCCAGTGTGAATTATTGAAATGCATCTGTAGCTCAGAAGGAAAACTTATAACAATGTTTTCCTTGCCTTCCAGTTATAATTAAATGACAGTGATATGCAGTATGGCACTGATTTATTTGTTGCAAAGTCCTGCCCTAAGAAGAAGTCCAAGTGTCTTGGTATCACTGCAAAAAACGCTGAGCAAAAGTAAGAACACATGACCTTTT
This sequence comes from Eurypyga helias, assembly GCF_000690775.1. Taxonomy (NCBI): domain Eukaryota; kingdom Metazoa; phylum Chordata; class Aves; order Eurypygiformes; family Eurypygidae; genus Eurypyga; species Eurypyga helias. The sequence goes on along the minus strand of NW_010245593.1, from coordinate 85,095 downwards.
CATTTAGTTGCAATTTTCAGAATCTCCTCCCATGATTTTCAAATGTCTCAGTTTGTAGATGATCACTTTAAGATCCCTGAATTTGTGTGTTATCAGCCCCTTATGAAAATCAAACCTATAACTAAAGTTTCAATTTTTTTTACTTTCAGAAAAATTCACCTCTGATTGCATCCATGTGATGTGCTTGTGTGTGAGAACAAATAGTATATATACTGCATAGCACACATTTTGTAATGTAATTTTGTATATACTGCATATTTTGTCAACTACACTTGCTGAGGACTATACATTGCAAATCTGTTAGCTCTTCTTTTATATACATAATTCCTTGCAGCTAGACACATAGAATTATGCCATGGATGAAAAACTTCATTTGATCTGAGTAATGGAAGGGTCCAACCCATACCATTCTGTGAATCTGTGAGTGTGTATTACTGTATTTTTAAGAGAGAATCCCCAGACACCCAAAACAGTGAAGGGGTGTGCTTGCTTACTAACCTTATAAATACTTTCATCATGTTACCCTTCCCAACCGAAGTAAGTTTTAAAAAGTAGATATAGGTTATAACGTGTTGCTTGATAACCAAAAATATGAAAATAATGCAAGGGCCTAGATTCAGAATGTATGTAAAAGGTTGTCACCATTCTATCTTACATCCAGACTCTCAGCTGAATGGGAGGTCAGGTCATGCTGACTGTGAAGGAGTTACATGGAGTGATACCAACTGAATCATAGAATTATTTAGGATGGAAAAGACCTTTAAGATCATTAAGTCTGATCATCTAAACCTAACACTGCCATCTCCAGCACTAAACCTTGTCCCTTAAGCACCACATCTTCATGTCTATTAAATATTTCCAAGGATGGTGACTCCACCACCTCCTCGGGCAGCCCCTTCCAATGTGTGACATCTCTTTCAGTGAAGAAATTTTTCCTAATATCCAATCTAAACCTTCCCTGACACAACCTGAGGCTGTTTCCTTTCATCCTAACTCTATTTACATAGGAAAAGCAGTGTCTGGCTTGAGCTGGTTATAGATAAACTTTTGAAGCTTTCCATTTCTAGAGCCATCAGGTACTTGGGCACATTGTTGCATTTGATAAAATGCCTGTGTTTCTAATAGGTATATTGATTCACTAACATGGAATTACCATTTGATATTTCAGCATCCTTGGGACAGGAGATGTCCTTGTGCAAGACACTGGCACAAATCTCAGAAAGACTAATCTCAAAATCAAGTAAGTATTACAGAAGATGAGATCCACATTTTGCTGTACAGAACTCTTAGAATATTTTTTCCCTTTTTAATCACAGAAGTTAATTAACATCAACATGAACATCTTAGGACATCTTCATTAGTGTGTTATTTAAAGATAAATTTCTCTAAGTAATAGGAAATAGGTATTAAAACCCCAAAGTTGAAATATAAACAGATCTAGTAGTTAATATTTTCAAAGTAACAGTGTTTTACATTCTTTGGTGGTCTAGCTAACCTGTATCATATTTTTCTAGCTTGTTTACCAAATAATTCTTGGTTTATGAAGGCCTGGATAAGAAAATAACAATATCAACTAAAACTGGAGGTTTCTAAAGATGGTTATTCTGAGTAGGGCCTTGCCACTGTCCAGGTAGACACTTTGCTTCTTTGCATGAAATTCCCTAATTGGCAGTGAATACCTACCAAATCATTGCCATCGTTGGCAAGGGTCCAGCAGGCAGTCAGAGCACAACAGAAGATAAATGCCTTTCACTGTCTCTCAGTTATCTTCTTTGATGTTTGAAGGAGATTGAGTTTGAAACTAGTTTCTGAAAAGAGAACTCTTCCATTGCTTGATGTAAACCTTTGGATTCTTCATTTGCTTGTTATTTTGGACACTGTATTTTAGACTCTGTCGTGAGGTGTTTCTGAATGAACAAAAACTACATGGGGATGAAAAATGAGCTAACCCACACGTGGCCTTCAGCTTTGTTAGCTAAATATTTTTGATCTAACTTTGAATTCTGCAGCAGAATTTCAAATATATCTCCAATATAATCACACTGCAGCATAATATCTAATCATTATAAAAAAAAAAAAAACAGAGAAAAAGTAGTAAATGAAATAAAAATATTTTTAGACTATCCAGAGATTTGCAAGTGACATTAGCATAAATGAATATCTATCCAAAGTAGTGTTCATTCAGTATGGAACAGTTGCAAAAAAAATTATTGTTTCTTACCTCTGTCTTGCCATAAAGCTGGAAATGTTCTGTAGGGACAGAAGGTCTTAGATTTGTAGAGACCTGTCAAAATCCTTTGTAGACACATTTAATGCTTGCAGTTTGGAGCTGCCACTAACTGCTTACATTTTTCTAATATACAGAAGCTCCCTAGGAAACCAGATATCTGTGACCTGTTTTTGTAACCTCTTTGGCTGTACTTTGAGGTTATTTCTTTCATCACGCAGTGCCTCAAATCTGCATTTTCTAGATTAAAATTCTATTTTGCATAAATTGATCTTTTTAATACTCTTCCTAGGAAGGTTTTCAGCAAAGAGAGGAACTGCAGTATATGTGTTGGTGCCCGAGAAATCACCAGAGGAACAATCTAAGGGTACGCTACCAGTGACTATAAACCTAAGGCTATGATCAATTCTCCACATGTGCCTGACTACTGATGATGCTATGGGGAGTTACATGTGTATCATGGTGAGAATACACCTCATAGAGCTTCTGTCTAAAAGTCAAGGTTTATTAATATGGTCTAATTAAATGAATACAAGAGGGAACTCTCTGATCAGTGATAGGAAACTATAAATCATAGTCTGGCTCACAGAAGCTGGATGGGTGTGAGTAGCTCATATTGAAGGCAGGAGTTCATAGTAGTCAGTGGAATCTCACTGTGGAGCAACACATGAATAATTCCAGTTTTCTCTGTCCAAGTAAGTCCTATTATAAGAATATTTGTGCTTAAGGAAAACACTACATGAGGTTTTTTTCACTTGACAGAAAATTCTTCTGTTAGAATTGTGTTTGTGGCTGGAAATGCATACTTCAAAACTGAAGTGTTGGTCACAAGGATTTGATCTACTTTGTTTCAATATGAGTATGCTCTCAGCTCAAGAACCATGTGATGATTTAATTTTTAACCCTTGCAGACAGCATGTGTGGATATGTCTACTTAGATATATGTGTGTCTGTGCGCAGATACAAGTTTACAGTACCATCATCTGAATTAGCAAATACAAGCTAGTTCCAGCCCTGGTTGGTCTTTAGCACTGCTGAAAGGCAAGATACCATAGTTTGGGTGTACATCCTTGCTAAGTTACTTACACAGTTCTGGGAGTAGCACTATCCCATGCCTGGTCAGCTCAGTGAAACAGAAACACACAGATATCTGCATGCTTCCATGCACAGGTACCCAATGATTTCACAAGCAATGCTTTGCTGCCCATGCTTGTTTTCATTCCTCCCAACTCACAAATACAGTTTTTCAAGATGTTAAGAATATTCACAATGTCCCAGGGCCTGTTTTTCCAATAGTTCTTATCAAATACAGGTGAGCCACTGATACACCTGTCCTGGTGTTGAGTTGAAGAACGGTAGCATTGGTGGTGACAGGGTTCTGCAGTTTATAATGACTGGCCAGGGCAGTGGGAGAATGTAAGGTACAAAACACAAACGCAGTCTGGGGCATGCTTTGGGCTGAAAGGGATAAACCTGAGAGGTACTAATGATACGTGGAATGGGACAAAGCAACAAGAACAGATAGGCAATGGAATTCAGACCTGAGTGGACTGAATCTTTGGTCTGTGCCCCTCTCCTTCTGAATATATAGACGTGTATATACATAAATGTGTGCACACATAAATATATTTGTGTATGAATATACTTTGGAATGAAAGCAATTTCACAGAAAACGAATAGATTCAGACAGAATTGATGGTGCACACATAAATATATATGTGTATGAATATGCTTTGGAACGAAAGCAATTTCACAGGAAACAAACAGATTCAGACAGAATTTATGGAACACCCCTCCCATAAACTATGCTTGAGTATGTTACCCTGGCGCATCAGTCTTTCACAGAAAACGAATAGATTCAGACAGAATTGATGGAAAAAAAAAACAAAACACCACAACAACAAACCATAAACTATGCTTGGATAATGTTATCCTGGTGCATCAGTCCAGGCTGTGCAGTGAGTGGGCAGCCCTCAAGCACCATTAGTCATCGCGCACTGTTGGGCACACCGCTGTAAATGTGACTAAATATTTGACTGTCCTGATGGACATTTCTAGAATTCTGAAGAAGATGCATTGGAAACTTGCTATTTCCACCTAAGTTAAGCTTAACTTAAGCTTTTGATTCCCCTTAAGTTATGAGTCATGCAAAAGAGAGATTAGTAAGTTAAGTAATGTTTTATTTTGAAGCTGTTGCTAGATTTCTTTTTGTGTTGGCTATAATTGATCGTTGTGATTTCTGCTGATCATCTGAGGCAATTACACTAGAAGATAGATACTTTTCTGGCCTTATAAATTCAAATAGCATTTTCTTCATCTCCCTAATGCCTATCCTCCTGTCTACTCTCATTGACTTATACACAGAATTAGCTTTTTGTGCCAGATTGTCTTTTACAGGGAGATGCTGCTAACTAAAATGCTATTTAACGTAACAATTTTAAGGAATCAATACATCAATTAAATTAAAACAAAAGCATCGTATGACTTTTTCTGCTGATAGATGTAGGTAAAACTCAGCTGAAATGAATGGATTGACATAATTTACTCCAGGAAATATTTTGGCCTTGATTTGGAATTATGGAAAGAAATGTGGTGTTATATTGTTCTTCCTCCTTGTAGTGACAGAAGTTTTCACAATAAAGATCACATTTAACTTATGTCTTGCCATAAGAGCATTGCATGACAGGGCTTTCTGGTACTGTAGTTTCCTGCCAGGGAACGAGTAACTATTCATTATGCCTTACATCGTGCAGTCACTTATGTTTCTTACCCCACTGGTCTATCTCATTATTCTCCAGGAAAACCTTTTTGGAACTGTCAGCAACATATTTAAATTATAAATGGGTTTATGCCACTTTTGGTTTGAACAAGGAGATAGACTTTTGTGAATTAGGAACACGGGGTTGTGCCACTCAGTAATGTGATGTGACATAGTGACTCATCTAAACAACAAAATATCTTTTCTGAAACAAAATTTGAAGTGGCATTGTTATAAGCATTTGTTTCTTCAGGTGAATTTATGCAGCCAGGAAGACACAACCAAATAATATGGATCTATATGCTGTCTCTTAACTTTTTTTTTTTTTTTGTAAATAACAATAAATAGTTTGTTTTCATTGTAGGAAGTTCAAGCATGGAAAGCCCTATGGATGAGAATTTAGTGCAGGATCAAAATGAGATGATATAATTCCACACCAGAATGAAACTGGAGTGAAGCACTGAAGTGAGTAGTGTTCCTCTGAATTTAAACAGCATAAATAAGTCTGACATCTGATCTCAAGTCTGGGTGCTCTGACAGTTGTTCTTGACCTGTCTTGGTACCAATACACACAGGGGTGACATTATCCTGGCTGTCTGAGGAGCATCCAGAAATGATTTGACAACTTTGAAAGGAAAAACTTTAAAAGGTAAAGCAGCATAATACAGTGAAATCTACCTGCATAGCATGAAATCCAAACCAAAGTGAGCTGGAGTATTGCTGATCGAAGAGGTGCCACACTAATTGCAGTGGTATAGCAGGAAGGTGGCTTTATGTTTTGCCATCTACTTGCTATGGGTCGCTGGGCTTTGCTGTGACACTAATTCATTACAGTTATTTTTTTTCTAATCTGTTTTGCAGTAACGATACTGAAGTTGTGGAGCACTCTTGGGATCGTTGAATAACTAATACTGGCATTCATGATAAGACAGGGGATGTGCTCAACTCATTTACAACTGTGTGAAAACAAACCGATTTTCAGTCTGCTAATAATTTTCAAAATATGTTTAAATATAGTTTGGAGGGAAATAACATGATTAGTTTAATACAAGGTATGGTTTTTTATCCCATGTCTTGAAAATGTTTTTAATGTAGTTAGGTTTTAAAGGGCAATATAATCTCAAAAGAAAAAAGAAAGTTACTTTTAAATTAAATTGGAGTTATTTCATGCATCAGACAAAAAAATTCAGTCAAGTGAAGACATATTTATCAACAGTTTTGGTTTAAAACTGCATTTTCTGTTTTGGCAGAAAAAATGCCTCCTCGTCACTTCCAAATTGAAAGCGGTCTCTGATTACAAACTGTTATATTTAGCAATCTCTGTATTTATCAGGTCAATTCTGATAATGTTAGGGTATCAAAATGCTGTTTCAATAATTGGATGTTATCCATTTAATCTAACATCAATTGCGGTAATAACCTGATTTCATATGTAACAGTGAAATCAGAATAATAAATTTAATTTCAAAATAAAGATATAATTCAGTCTCTCAAACAGGAAAAAAAAATCTTCTATTCGTTTGTAGTCAGGTTCAGGCATGATGTTTCAGTTGCCATATTTTTTGAAATTTAACTACTCTATAGTAATTTCACATTAATTTCTTCACTGTGAAATCGCAATCAGTTAGATTATAACTTTGGAAATCTCTTCTGATGTCTGTAGTATTAGGAATCTCATTTCATTGTGAATGCCCACTTCTGATTTCCTTGTGTATCATATTAGAAACTGGAATTCAGTAACATCAGGCAAGTTTGTTCATATAATCCATTAAAACTGTCGTGTGCATTTGGACTATATTTGTCCTTGATCCCAGTGTAGGTCTCTTCATCCTCAGGCTCCTCCATCACGGCAGTAGGGCTGCTATTGTACTCCCTGCGGGGGGATTTAATTCTTGTGTGGATCTTAACATCCTGTGTGGGAAATTGATACCACGAAAAACATTCTTACTGACATACAATGGTAACCTACAGGGTGTTACTTCTTCCCTTAAGTGTGTTAGCAGCTGCCCCATTGCTCAGTGCTCTTGTTTTCTCCATGGAGAAGGCCTGTCTACAGAGAGAAGAGTGACCTTGTTTACTTGTTTCTGCTGCAGCAGCTACCCTGTGATGTTTTTGCATGATGTCTTCCTCAAGGGGAAAAAAAGAAAAGAAAAACAGCAATTGAATAAAGGAAGGGTAACTGCTTAGTGATGCGCCATTCCTCAGGAATCAGTAATTTTCAAGCAGAAGAGGCTCTCATTGAAAAATGGGAAAAGTTCTAAGGATGGCTCAGCTGGACAGTGGATGAAGTGTATAAATTCATTTTAACTGTGTACTGCAAAGGGAAAGGCAGATACGTGTTTTTCCTGTTTTTAGATACTGTTCGCTCTGTTTATAAAGTCCTTGAAACCTGGTAACTGAAATTATTCTTTTGCTCTTGTCTTTCTGCTTTATGTGTCCAGGTCTGCTGGTGTATGAATGCTTGGATGATAGCTTTGATTGCGTATCAGTGGCTTTGCATTAAGTGAAAAATAAAAATAGAAAAAAAAGAAATGTACCTGAAATGTGAGCACTATAACTATGCTAATTTGTATTTAAAATTAATAGGGGTAATATATTTTCGAAAAGATACTTTGAACTTATTAACCTCTTTCATCTGAAATTTAGAAATGTTAACTAATTAAGCAACACAATTCCCCCAGGAGTTAGAAACTTCACAGTAATCACTATATTTACTTGACATCTCTACTGCTAGAGTTATTCATTATGAATTTAAGAGGCTTTATACTAACTATTTAATAATGTATGATATTACAAAGCAATTTGGGCTAGAAAGTGAAGGATGCAAAAATAGAGCTTATCCATGAGAGTGAACCCAGAAAGCTTGAACTGAATGCACTCTGAAAGTCAATTAGTCAAACTTCACTAAAAGTGGAAACTTATTCAAAAGTACCATAGCCACAACTGGAGCAGGAGTGAATATGAGTATTCTATAGAAAATTTCCACTGTAGCTTCTTCTGAAAGCTTCACTTTCTTGTCTGTGACTGTGCAGACAATGTGATAATGGAAATGACTGGAAGGTATGAAACATTTCAAGCAAAATAAAAACATTTTTCACAGTTCAAAATTTACAGTGAAATTTTGAATTCTTTTAAACAGAATTCAGTTTTATTTAAGCAGGCAGGGAAAGAACTTTTCCTACTCTCCAAGGAGAAAAAATATGAAGTGAGAGAATCATGGAACGATAGAATGGGTTGGAAGGGAACTTAAGATCACCAAGTCCCAACCCCCCTGCCATGGGCAAGGACACCTTCCACTAGACCAGGTTGCTCAAAGCTCTATCCAGCCTGGCCTTGAACACTTCCAGGGATGGGGCAGCCACAGCATCTCTGGGCAACCTGTTCCAGTGCCTCATCACCCTCTCTGGGAAGAATTTCTTCCTGATATCTAACCTAAATCTCCCCACTTTCCATTTAAACCCATTACCCTTTGTCCTGTCACTACAGGCCCTTGTAAAAAGTCCCCCCCAGCTCCCTTGTAGCCCCTTCAGGTACTGGA
>NW_010245593.1:74388-76431 GCF_000690775.1 Eurypyga helias | reverse complement strand
CATGTTCAGAATGTGATTTTGTTTCACTATTGCAATGAAACTTCTTAAACATTTTTGTCAGGAAATATAGGTGGGAATAATATCTACTTTTTTTTTTTTTAATTATTCTCACAATAGAATAGTCCTTGTCTTGTTCTGTATGAAATCTGAAGTGCTGATCCACTGCCTCTTTAATTTTCTCCCAAGAGTTAAGAAATCATTGGCAGAAAATTGCTGAAGAAAAAAAAAAATCTTTCTAAAACTCATTAATGACATTTTGGCTTTTTTCCTAATTCCTGCTTCTTTCCAAAACTCTTTAAGTATCTGCTATTATAAATTGCATATACTATTGTTATTCATGCACAAACCCGATAACTGAGCTAGACATCTGTCCTCTGAAAAGAATGCCCCAAAGTTTTTGGTAATTAGATGAAAAAACTAGATCTCACTGAAAAATCAGCCCACAGTTCTCATTGGCACCTTTGCTGCACTGTACCCAACAAGCTCGCTGTGTCAAGAAACACCTTTTGCCAGTTTACCCTGCAAAGCTTTTTAGCCAAATCCAGACAATGCATAAAAGAACAAAACGCATCTTTTTGCAGTTTTTAAAGGGTTTCCTTTAAACAAGATGATTCAACTCAAAGTTTGTTGTTGATTAGCCTAGAAATATATACAATACCACAAAAGCTTATCTTCACTGTATTTGGAAATACCATGTGAGGTATCCTTGTGTTTTAAGGAATAAGACATTGCACTATTCTAAATTAGGTAATTTCGTTGCAGTTAGTGGAATAGCATGGCAGAAGACAATTCCAGTTAAAAACACTATTTTTCCTCTCTACAGGGAAATAATGGGAAGATATCCAGGAAATTTTACTTAAGATTTTTTAATAAAGTATGTTTTAATCTTCTCTCATAATGAATTACCTCCTATTATTGTTGCTTTTGGGCAGTTTCTGTAATGCTTTATGTTAGATGTAGAGAGACACAGCTCCCAAGTGCTGCACAAATCCAATTTTAGCTCTAAAGGAATGAGTAAGCTACAAGTAATCGTTGACAAGAGAGACCGTGCAGCAAGAAAGGGCCAGCTTCACTGTGACTTGAACAGAAATGGCTGTGGTGCAAACGAAAGATGAACAGGCATAACAGCGAGGGTGATATGACATCTTGAGGATATAAAATGAGCCTGGCATGGCAGCTCATGTAACATGTGGGCAGTGTCCCCAAGGCATTGCAAGCTGCTGGTGCTCCTGTTCCTTCTTGGACACCCATCCCCTCCCCTCCTGTGATGGAGTGAGTAATGTGTTGGATCATTCAGAGCAGCATCAGGCAGCAGCGATAAGCATGGCACAGAGTTTTGCTATCAGGCAGGCTCACTGACATTTGCAGGCGGACTGGACTGCAAACTAACATCAGAAAGAACATTTCAGGGAGCTGTGAAGTGCTGTACCTGAAAGGGCTGGGAAGAGAGCAGATCGCTGTTATGCCAGAAAGATGTATTTTGTGCCAGGTTGTCAAGAGGTACCCAGAACAAGCATCCTTATGCTGGGAGTGGGCAGGAAGCTCTCTGGAGAGAGGAGATGGAAGTACGCTGAATAGCCAGTGTATGGGAAGGTACACTGGGATCATAACTGCACTTTTCCATGTCTGGCTGGGGAGATCCTGGACATCTGACTACATTTTGATTTCAGCCTTCAAGATTTTAGCTTAGAAATAATGTCAGTGTATTCACTTTTTACAGTAAAGAAACTACAGCCATTTGCCTTGGTATTCCCTTAGTAACACACTGAGCAGCAGGATTGTTCTCTATATTGTGCAGTGTGATTTCCCTAATCTCCCAGGAGGTCAGGCTCACTGGGATGGTCCAGCCTACCCTGTGCCTCTAGCAAGATGAGAAGCAAGCACAGGAGAAGTTATATTGTGGCTCTGGATTTTCAGAAGCAGAGTGTCTGATCTCTGCTTCACAGATAAGCAAGCAAACTGTGTCAGCCTTCCTTTTCTTTTCTTTTGGCCTGGTACTCCTCTTCTGTTCTGAATTCTCAGGAGCCCAGAAGTGTTTATCAG
>NW_010245593.1:60181-74376 GCF_000690775.1 Eurypyga helias | reverse complement strand
ACCCAAGGTCTGCTCTCTTTGAGTCTCTTCCTGTACATCACGTGCTGCATTCTTTGTTCCGTGTTTTCCATAGAAATTTGGGTGTAGCCTCAGAAATTTCCATCACCAACCGCTTACACTTATATTCTGTTTTCTTCCAGGAGGTATGAATAACATTCATAAAGAACTGCCTAGAGCTCAAAGGATCGTGCCCCACCTGGCTTGTCCTTGAGACGTCTGGTTGAAGAAGTCCAGACAGTCATTTTTCTGATTTCACCAGGCTTTGAAGAGAAGTGTTCTGGGGGGTAAGTCCATTGAAGGGGTTCCTAAGCCCATAATTAAATACAAGTAGACTGGTTGAAAAAGGGAGGAGATTGTTGGGCAGTATCCTGTAAATGATGACTACAGCATGGCTGAAGGACTGCATTAGGGAAGTATTACTGTTGGCTTTTATTCCTCCCTTGTTGTCTGGTTTTGACTGCTGTTGGAGTCTACTGGGCCGGACGATCCACTGGATTGTCCTGATACACCCATTCCTATTAGTAGTCTGTGCACAAACCCACCTCTGAACTCCATCAGCCAACTGTGCTACCAAAGTAGAGAAGCTGCAAGCATTAATGGATATAAGAAAAATAAGAGGCTAGTAGGTCCTCTTCTGTACGCTTCCTTAAGTGCCTGTGATATCACTATTAGCTAGGAAACAGCCTGCCTGCAATGTCAACCATCCACATGGTGGTAGAAGACATGTTTCCAGGCACAAGCTTGGGTTAGAGCTCTGAAATCTTTCTTAGCATGACCTTCTTCTCTCCTCAGATTTATAGATTAGAGCTCTGGTGAAGGCAGCGTGGTTGCAATGCTAAAGACTCTTGAAAAGCTTTTAACAGCTTGAATTCTGCAGTTAATTTATTGCTGAGTAATGCTCTGAGTTAGTAACAAAACAAAAAAAAAAGCTCAAATAGTTAATGGTTGATTGACTGGGCATATTGGGCTGTACAAGTGACTTAATTTTCATCACACTTCACTAATGGCAAAATTATATGTTAGAGGTACAAACAGCCTAGGGGAAAAGGAGTATCTTTTTTTCTAATGCTGCTATTAGAAAGTTATTCTGTGACACTGCACACTGAAAACTGATTGCATTTGAGCACGGTACAGCAAGCTGTCTTGATTGCAAAGTTATATATTTCTCTAACACAAAATAAATAGAGACTCATACTTCCACAATTGTTGAGAACTGGCATATTGCCCACCCTTTCTCCGCACTATGAAATTAAATGCTTCGACTCTTTCAGTAGTGAAACATACCAGATCAATCTGTGTGTTTTAGTGGTTTTCTTTATTTTTCCTCCCAAGGAAGGTTTGTCATGAAACCACTGGAAAACAGTGCAGGAGATTAGATTTGAAGTTTTAGCTTCAGCATGGACTTTTCATAGGATTTTTTTTGGAAAATTTTGCTCTGTGTCTGTCTTCTGTCTCTTTGGTAGAGTTGCTGGAGACCTTGGACAACTTTTATTCTAAAATGCTCTGTTATTAGTATCAATTTTTTAATGAGAGCTATCAGTAGTTTTGATATATTAACCTATTTTCTAGACTTTCAAAACTGAAAAGAATGTGCAGTTTTTAATACTTTGGGAAATCCTGACTAACACTAATTTTTAAATTCTAAAGGACTGGGGAATGTCCCTGACCACTGGAAATCCATTACCTGTTAAACTTTAACGATGTGGCTTTGCTCATGTTTTTTTCATTTTTAAACAGAACACGGTTTGGTAGCTGACACATACCAGGACAATCTGTCAGCAGGCAGTTTACATTTATCTGGTGGTATGATTTTGGAGGTTAAAAGTAGTTAAGAGAATGGATGGAGTCCATCCTGTGATAGTTGGCTTCAGTAATAATGCTGGGAGCTTTTAATTTACCAGTGAAAATATAGCCTTGTTTTTCCTCCATTGAAAATATATTTTTGCTTCTTGATATAAAACTGAGTAGAATAACAAATATAGAAGTTAATAATTTCTTCTAAATGGAAGAAAGAGTTTCTACTTGTCAAAAGGACACCATTTTCGATTTTCAGCTCATAAATTTGGAAGAATTTAAGTTTCAATTCCATTTTTTCCCCTTAACTTAAAACCAATAATCAGGTCCTAGGAAAAACTTTGATATTCCCATCTATTAAAGTTTCTATCCAGGCATCATGCAAATTAAGTCTTGTTTACACCATAAATTAGATGAAAATTAAATTTGGGTAGATAAAATAGGTTTTCTGACCTGGTAGATAATACTGGACAATTCAACAAACCTATTTCCTCTGTAAACTTTTCTTTTTCTTTTTAATTTAGAGGGAAATAAACTGTTTGTTCAGTATTTGTTTGTCAGCCCAGCACAATGGAACCAGTGATTAAGATGATAATGTAATATAGCCATATGTATATGTATACCCTTGTAATATGTAATGTATGAAGTTTGGGCAACTTAAACTGTCAATTGGAGCAACCCTACCTATCCATATGCATACTTTCCCTATAGTGCTAGCAAGTCTTCCATATCTTACCTTTCTTGTATTGGGTACCAACTGCTACAGAACATTAACTGGATGTTTCTTACTCTGAGTAGATTGAATCAGGGATTAAATCTTACTATCACAGTGCTGGCTTCCACCTTGGAAAAGTATTTAAAGAAAATACACACACCTCTACCCGTTTATTCCTGTCACTGTCAAACTGTATCACACACTATTTAAACGAGAAACTCGCCTAAATTCTTAATATGGAGAGCGTAAAAAAAAAAAAAAAAAGTCAATATATTCTGTCAGGTGGTTATGAAATATCGAGACAGAAAAATTGGGAAGTGCTCTGAATTGCCTATAAACTGAGTTGTTTTCCTGTACCTTGAATCAGTGCTTGCCCAATGCTTACTAAACCAAGACAACAGATATGGCATCAGGTGTCTGGCAATATGATCTAAAATTTGAGTCTTGAGTAAAGAAATTGCAGATTCATACTTTTTTCCTTATAAATATTCAGTACAATTGTGTGAGTCAAACTATATTTTCAATCTGAAAGTAATGAATGATTAAGTATTTTTTTCATTGGTGTCTTTTTTTTAAAGTTCATGTTCTTTGGGTCCTTGAGTTGAGTTTTCTTGCTGGTATTTTGGAATATTTCAGTGAAAACATCTCAGAATACCCACACACAGTTTAAGGCAAGCTGAAGACACTATTAATAATATGAAAATATCTGTTAAGTTTTAAGATGAAGCAATTATGAAAAATGCCCAAGTATGAGCAACAGGAATGATAAGTAGATGTTTGAGTAATTAATTTAGATTGAATATCAAAAATATCTCACTAAAGCAGAAATATAATTACATAGTATTAACCCCAAAAATACACTTAAGGGAACATTAATTAGAAACCTTATAAATTCTTCCAAATTTCTAAACATACTAATGTGAAATTTATATTATTTTTTTTCTTGTCAGCTGTGTTCTAGGTAGCTCTTCTCCAGTAGTGTTTGTCTCCCAAGATAAATATGCAGTGACATTTCATACATTTGGTTACTAAATAAGCAGAACTCTTTTCAGCTGCATATAGTCCTTATTGAAATTCAAGCAAAGCATCATGTTGTGCTGTTTATAAGTTCTGAAGTGTTTATGGGCAAGATTTGGGAGGCACAGTTTTTGTTTTCCAGATCATCTGTTTAGATGATCATTTTCTGAACAGTTTTCCAGTATTGTGCTCAATCTCCCTGAAAGTCTTTCAGTTACAAGGAAGAAACCTGTAGGGAAGGAGAGATCTCTTTCCTAAGAAGGTATTTGGGGTGACAGTAGTAAGCTGACATGTCTTACAGGACATCACACAACAGCATTTTGTTCTTGACTTTAAAGTGCTACTTTAAAACAAAAACTTAAATAATACATGAATAATCTAGTCTTTGATAGTTTAAATTACTGTTATGATATTTGGCATTTGGATGCTTTTCAAAGGGGCAAGTAATGAGCCCCTTATTTAATTTGACAGACTGACTAGCCGCTGTCCTGATTCTGCCTGCTAGCCTCTAAGTATAATATTTTTACTTTAGTTCCTTTTCTGCTAAACTTCTCTATTTTGAAGGGTTTTGGTTAAACTGTAATTCTCTGAATGTCAAAATACATCAGGAATAAGAAGAAAAAGAACATATAAAGCTGTGAAATAATTTCACATGAAATCAATGAACAGAAATATACAGTAAATGTCTTAGCTACATCTCAGAAATTGCACAGACCCACAAGGGATGTCAGGGTTTGATGAAAATGTATACAATTAAAGTAAAGAGCCTGAGGCGGCAGTTGTCTGAGTACCATGAGGCTGTACGTAGAGATAGTTCAGAGATTTGGGGCAAGTTTTTCATCAGAAAATGTCAGTTCATTGGGGCTGAAACTTTTCACAAAAATGTATTGGTCTTGATGAAATTTCCACTGGGAAAAGTATCTAAGCTGAAATACAGAATTTCTGTAAAAAGAATACACAAGCCACCTTAAACATTTGAATACTGGGGGAGTCTTCCCCAGCTTCATATAATTCAGATGCAGCTCTGAACACTTTTACAGCTTACTTGGACAAATACACACTTAAGTAACTTGGGCTTATAACTTCTTTTTTTCCACCCAATTCTTAATTTCTCTGACAAAATCCAGATATTCCATCTGCAAATGTGAAGTTTAACAAGAAGATGAGAATTACATTAAAGCTTCTGAATGTTACATAACTATGAAAATTGGCTGAGGTAGGAAAAAAAACAAGCGGATTTGCAGGGTCAAGAACAGGTCAAAACTACTGGTTTCTTGCTCCACAAGAAAAAATAAGTAATCTCAGGGAGGCTGAAGGATTTTGTTCATTGAAGCTTTTCCCTGGTAGCTGGAAACAATGTTTTGGAGGAGTGGAGTGGAGGTAAAGAGAACTGAAAGCATGGAATGAGGTGTCAATTTAAAAAAAACAGGAGTGGAACCAGAAACCAGGAAGAGCAGAGGTAGACCAATCCCAACAAGAGAAATACCAAAATTGGGAATCCCTGGACATTTGTCATAAACACACATAATGTGATCTTTTTGAGTGATATCATTAGGGCTTCATTTTCATTGTAAGTAACTTTTGAAATGAATGGGAAACGTGTACAAAAGACGATAAAAATATGTATTATTTAAATCAAATGTATTTTTCTACATATTTGTTGACAGAGCTATGTTCTTAAATGAAGTTAAGGCCCACTTTTGTGAGATTTTGTGTATAAGCATAAAGATAGTCTCTGTACTGGGAAGTATCTAAAATACACAGAGAACAGAGTCAAAGTTTTAGAGTAGTATTCAGTGATTCACACAGGGAGCCAGCAGCAAAAGTAGGAATTTGTCCTAGGGCTCTTGAACTTCATTGTAGTGCTTTTCTCAAGTAGAAAACCATCCTCCTTCTTCAATCTGTCTTATTTTCAATGTTACTATGTGAATCTGTAAGTGACTGAAATCCTCTGACTTTAATCACGATTGCAAGTAAGATTGGGTATTGGTACTGCAGATTAGATCTATTACAGGTCATTTGTGCCCCTGTGACTTACATCTTCTTTTTATCACTTGTTATTACATTTCTGTGTTCTTCCCATATGACACAATGCTCCATCACTACACTAGATTTAACACACTGTTGACAGCTGTTTGTTCATAGAATACCAGTTTGGAAGGGACCTCAAGGACCATCTGTTCCAACCTTTCTTGGCAAAAACACAGTCTAGACAAGTTAGCTCTGAACCCTGTCCAGCTGAATCTTTAAAGTGTCCAGTGTTGGGAAATCCACCACTTCCTTGGGGACATTATTCCAATGTTGATTGTTCTTATTGTGAAAAATTTTTCTCTTGTGTCCAGTTGGAATCTCCCAGGAGTAACTTGTACCTATTACCCCTCATCTTTTCCATGTGACTCCTTATAAAAATGGAGTCTACATAGTCTTTGTACCCACTCTTTAAATACTGGAATGTGATGAAAAGGAGCCCCCTAAGCCACCTTCTATCAAAGCTGAACAAGCCCAGTCAGCCTTTCCTCACAGGACAGCCTTCCCAGTCCTTTGATGATCTTTGTGGCCATTCTTTGGACTTTCTCCATCCATTCTGCATCTTTTTAGCAGGGACCAAAACTGAACACAGTATTTCAGGTGTGGCCTGACAAGTTCTGAGTGGGATAATGACTTCTTTATCTCTGCTGATGATGCTCTTGTTGATGCAACCCATCATCCTGTTGCCTTTCTTTGCCACAGCAGCAGTTCACTCATCTTGAGCCTGTTGTCTACCAGGTCCCCCAGGTCACTTTCCAGACAGTTGCTCTCTGACTGGGTGGAACCCAGCCTATCCTGCACTCCTGGTTTATGTTTTCCCAGGTGCAAGATTTATACTATCCCATTTAGAAATTTCACAAGAGTTATCAGTCCTTCCTCTCAGCAGATTATCTTTTGTTCACCACATGGCAGAAGGAAAATACTATTTCATGCCCATTTCATCACAGCAGCAGTGCATCTGCTGAAAGAGGTGTGACAGCCTGCTGAGGCAGATGCCAGGGGGGTTGTGCAACTTGCAGACCTTCATGCCACCTTCAGCAGGTTATCTTTTTTTAAGCTCTTTTAAATCTTAAAGTTTACTAGCTTTTTGCATGTTGGAGAAGTTTTTTGCTCCCTTGACTTTTTTGGTCATTTTTTCAATCATAATTCTCAAACTTCGGGATTTTTTTTAATTATTTGGTTTTCTCCTACTTTCAGTTTGAATTTTTTATAGAAAAAGAAGATGGCTGCTGCCTTTAAGCAATTCCATCTTTCGGAGTATGGCTGAAGGTTTTATGTCTTGTTTCAGTAAAGGTTGCTTAATGATTGCAGTAGAAATGAGCCTTACAGAGAGAAGGCTAACTTCAGCCATTACTTGAGATGCTTCAAGAACTTAATCATAAAAAAATTCGATAACTACTTTGGAAAATTTTCGTCAACCATCTGAGATACACTTCTCATTTTTGTGTCTCTTTTTATTCCCTTGGACTGGATAAGGAAGTGTAAAAAGCTCTAGCCCCAAGGTTATCACTGAGAATTTGTCCTCTTAAAGTTTGTTCTTGGTGTACACTTAGTGAGAACAGGGAGGACTGAAAATAATTTAGCTAAACAATCAGTTTGTTGCTTCATCAAATTGAAGCAGATTCACACATTTGTGAATTAAGTTTCTGTAAGCAGCAGTTTCAAGACAATAGATCTTAGTAATGATCCTAAAAAGGGAGCTTGCACTTCAGGATATAAAGTCTCCATGTCACTACTGCCAAAACCACTAAATGCAACATATCTGCTGAGAAAACTGACTGATTTCTTGAAATTAAATGTTATGAAACTATACTCGTTGAACGCTGACAGCAAGCAAAGACAGAACACGTAAATGGCAGGAACAAGGCAATGGATATTACTAATTACAACTGGTACAAATTTTAAAGAAATACTAATGGCCAATCAAAGTTTACATGAATCTTCTGTTTGTGTTACTGATAGACATTTTAAATAGCACTTTTTAACTTCTGTTTAAAGCTCATAACTTTTTTTTTCTTATTCATCCTCTCCTGTTGATGCCTTGTTAGGAAGCCTGTAATCCTTCTCTGTTTATTTTTTACTTATACTTTGGATTTTGCCTGGTTGGGCAGCAGCCCTTTATGCTGCTGTGGGTAATCTTTACTCAGAATTCCCAGATGATCAACTCTCACTGCCTAGCTGATTGCATTGATTTTGCTGAATATGTGGTCATTCTACTGTACAGCTGGTAATAGGAGGGTGAAACAACCCTGGGTTTTGGATATGTGTGAATCCTTAGATACATTTCCATGCACAACCATCCGCTCCTTCACCCATCGACCCATCAACGTGTGCATACACCCAGCCACATCCTTTATATCCGATTAGATCAGGCAGAGAATTAATACATTTACTTATAGTGTTCCCTATCTGTTAATTACCTTTGGATAAGGTGCGCTTCATTCAGGTATTTATGTCAATAGTCTTGTGAAGCCCTAGACTTCATGTTTGTTATTTGCTAGTCTGCACCCGGAACATTCTCCCAGGGCTCTGCATTAACAGGCAGTCTGTATTCGGTTGTAGAGTAAAGGGCAGCATGTATTTGCTTTTCCCTAGAAGCAGAGAAGAGATCAAATTATAGCCACTTCTCAGTTACTCTCTTTTTCCCTGGGGAAACCCAGCCCTGCTCCTCTTTCCCAGCCCATCTCTACCTGCCACCTGCCCATATAGACAGGAGGCAGTGGTTAGGGCAAATTTACCTCTAGTGAATCTTTCTGTTGCTTTATTCCTATATTTAGCTATGCAGGTGGATTCACAACTGGCCCCTTAATATTTCAGTGTGGCCACATTAGGTTTTAGACCTTAAAAATCTTGAGACAGAGGGGAAGAGTTGATAGGGTAGTTTTGGGATCTGTGGCAGCTCAGTTAAACATAGCAGCTACATAGCGGATTCCTTGCCAGTCTGCAGGAGTTAAGAAATATTTCTAGCACCCAGAACCTGTGGTTCCCATGAGACACAGAGTAGTGACTAGGCTGTGTGCTTGGAGGTGTATCAAAGAAAACATCAACTTCATTGATGTCTCCCTTCCAGCCTGCTGCTCACACTTAATTGTGGTGTGTTAATCTCCTCTGTTTCCTTAGTCTGCTTTTAACTTGCCCAAATCTTTTGAAGTTTGCTGACATGCAAATAATGGAATTCATCCTCTTTGAAGATCTGAGTTGCTCATTTTACCTTTGTTTTCCACACGAAACAAAATCTTATTTAATTTTTAGTATTGTAATTGTGCTTCCTATGTCTTTTCTCCTTATTTTATATTTTTTTAATTGAAGGATACGGAAACTGAAAAATGTATTTACCTTCCTTTATTAATGTTAACACATTTGTAAATGGTTATTTGCAAACAGTCTTTGAAAAAAGTGCATCCACAATCTGTTCTTTAATACAATTTGTTTTCCTCTTCTCTTGATGGGGACAGGTTTATCATAGTAAGATTTCTGTACACAGCAGCTCAGCTTTTGTTTGCTACAAAACCAAACACTGAACATTTTCTTTGAGGAAAAAAACAGATGCACAAAATTTCATAGGTTTCAAATAATTGGAGAAAGACTTTGCTCTGACCATTCTAGAAAAGTTCTTCAACTAAGTCTTTCCTTAGTTGCCCTTATATTTTAAACTAGAATGAGTTGTGACAAATACATCAGTTAAAAGTTGAGTATCATAGATGGTGTTTAAATCCCTCAAGCTCTGAAGACCTGTTGTCTGTGCTCAACTTCTTTTTTGAAGGGGTAGAAACAGATACATTGCCATGGGCTTTTCTATGGTCACATTTAATGTACTGGCAAAAATGTGCATGTAGGCTACAATTGGAACCAACAACCTGCAAATAAATTATTCTGTGTTTTTCCCTCTTAACTGTATAACGTATAACAAGTTGTATCAGGTAAAAGAAAGTTTACCCTTATTATTTAAGATTTGACAAGTACTGTAAGGAACAAAGCGGTCTGAATAGAATTATGAAGCATATACACATTCATGTTCCCTGCTATGGGACCTGAGTCGTTGCAGGCTGAGGTGTACTAATTAATCCCAACCAAAGATTTGTCCTCTCAATTAACAGTCCCTTAGATATGCCATCTGGTTGATCTATGACTGCCTTCTGGGAAATATGAGATTATGCAAGTTTTAATGATTCTGACCCCCCAGGCCAGTTACAAAGTTATCTCAAGGAGAGGAGCTGCTCTGTTTTGCAGAGTAATAGCTGCATGCAGTGCTTTAGGGCAAAACCCCACCAGGTAACCTCAACAGAAGGCTGCAGCTAGCATCCAAAGTGAGAGCCTGGCACACTGCAAATTTCACCTCTTGTAATGTCTGCATTGCTGGAAAACTGAGAAAGGGCACTTACACTCCTGTGACTGGCAGAGAAAATGTTTCTGTAGGTGTCTTAAAATCCATTTTAATTCCTATAAAATATACATTTGTATGTAAACGTGTCTATGATTACTTCATAGACATGGCTCACACACACAGAATCAGAACTCTGACGAGTTTTAGGAACTCTTTTGGTATATAGTTTCCTAACTTGAAGGTAAAACACACCTTGTCTGTACATGGATCATCACAACATACCGACAGGACACGTAGTTTTTTAAGAGGGGGGTTTGGGATACTGAAATGTTGTGTCAATCTGCCTGTCCATTTTTTTCCTCTTCAGATTAACTTTTCTCCCAGGCATCGTTCTTACCCTTCCTTTCTGCTAGTGACTTCACAGAAGAGTGAGCTTAGCCCTGGGATATGACACACACAGAAGCAGCCTAAGTCAAGAGGCCAGATACTGTGCCTCCTTAAACTAACCCTGTAGAAATTGAAGACTTTAAACTAAAGTGAAACTGGAGCAATGAAGTGGAGAACGTTGCTCTAAAATCTCAGTTCTGACTCTGAGTCAGAGGCTCATCCTTCCTTACCACTCACAGACAGAGTCTGAGCTTATCACTTCCCTCTTGCTCCAAGCCCTGGCTGCCACCGAGACACCAAAGCATAAGAGCACTGGGATTAAACTGTATGCTTTAATACTTTTCTATCCTATTAGCATGGTGCTTAAATATTCTGGGGAATTTAAGAATGATTCAAATTACACACTTAAAGACTTTTTAGTGCTTGGGAGGAAAATAGAATTTTTGACTGATGGAGCCCACATCTTTTCCCAGCTGTACCTTTGTGACCTGCACACACTGGTAATGGAATGGAGGGGGCTGCAGGGTCTCCAAGGGATTTTTAATTTCAAAATGGATGGCAAATAAATCATTGATAGCAGTTCTGCAAGAAAAAAGGCTCAAGGCATTTAATTTTGGTCTTGTGTACTTTTGCCCACCCTCTGTGTTCATAGAGTTAACAGTTGTTTGAAGTAGGTGTGGGCAGATGGCCAGCCACATTAGTAGTTGAGACTTACTGTTTATATAAATTTCATTTTAATTGAGTGCATAGTGAGAGATGTATCAGTCAGTGCAGATTTTCCCTAGGATCCTATTCTTGCACTTCTGTTCCATGGCAGTAGTTTCTTTGGGGCAAGAAAACTCATATAGATTTATTACACTTTTCTTTCCTGTGCAACCTTGCTTAATAAGACTGTTGCAGTGGCTGCAGACTGTAAAATTAGCCTGTGAACGTTTTGCGCCCTTTTCTGTCTGTCTCATCAGGTCAGCCTAGTAAGAAGGCTTAACTGTGAGCATATCTGTCTCTTTTTGTTACAGACTACTGTTGGTTTAGATGGCAGGCTGATGAAATGCAGCCAGGGTTTCTGCTTCACATTCGAATTGCAGTGCACTTCTTTATTTCCCTTTCCATTCAGTGAGGTGTACCTAGTAATACCCTTAAAATCAACAATTATAATGTATATGTGCAACATGTAACTAATGTGCCTATGGCTTTTTGGATGGCACTGACAGAGTAATTTACTTGTGCCAAAGAAATAACACTCATTTGCACAAATTACCATTTTATATCTACAGTTTGGTTATGGGGATAGAAACAAAAGAGAATTAATGGGTTTAGATCCAATGCAGTGATAAATATTGGCAGGAAGCTGATTTACTGGCTATCTACTGAGTTTTTCAATTGATCTACAGGTGTTTTATATACTTACAGCTTGCTGTTCAGCTTAGATACTGAATGTAAGTTCACGGCCTCACTCTGTTCAATATCATTCTTTCCATTGCTATATGGTGGATAAAATAAAGTGACACCTCTGTGCAAATGAGTGGAATGCCAGGGCTTTATTAAATATTCAGATGTCTGGACTCTACATATGCAAATCAGTTTATGCCTTATTTAGTTCAAACAACTCCCCGAAGTCTCCTTTTATATGCATATAAGTGCTATGAGATCTATCTCCTAGTTTGCATGCATGATTTGTGCTAGACTCAAGAGAGCTAACATATGCTCATGGGCAAGGAGAATCGATCCATTTTAAAATTATGTAGCCTGTTATTTTCTGGAGTTATAGAGTGAGTCCTGTGGCTTTTTTTTTTTTTTTTTTACCCCTGACTATAGTGTTTTGGATGATTACCCTCAAACTTTAATATGGTACCTAATGTCCATATAAGGAACTTGCTTTTCTAATGACTGTTTGCACCCCTTAATAACACCTGTATTAGCCAGACCCCTACTAAAACAACATCCAGAACAACTGTTTCAGACTAACAGAACGAGGATGGATGCTTGATGCTGCAGGCACTGGCCTGGTGAAAAAATTGGAACTCAGTTCTTGGCTCTGTCATACAGTGCATGATGGTAGGTAAGTCTTCGAGCTAATTTTTTTACAATGCCTGAAGTACCAAATGAATATATCTATTGGCATTTTCAAAAGCTCTAAGGGATAGGCTTCCAGGGGCTTTTTAGTTGTCACCCATACTGCTCTTCTTCGTACGTGGTGATGCCATGCCCAGCTAAAGGGCATCCCAGGCATCTTCGGAGCTTCAAATTTAACTCTTAAAACTAAAAGAAAAGGTAAACAGAGAGGTCTTAAGTCTACAGGGATCCCAGGAGGTATGACTGTTAAGTTTCCTTTTTGATCAAGATTCAAGGTAAAGGTATTGCCAATATCACACCCCTGTGCATAAATCACCTCTTGGACCAACTGGTGGCAATTTCCATCTTAAGCTCTGAATGACTGTTAAAACAGTTCTCCACAGTGAGATATCCTAAGACACCTGGGTAATAGGGTCATAATGTATGTAACGAAAGGCATCCAAAGCTGTTTTCCTATACAATGTCTGCTTTTCTGTTAAGAGGCAGAAGTTATTAAAAGCATTTTTGTTGACTTAAGCTGACATGACAGGTGAAAACCATTTTCATTATTTTCCTGCACTAGTTTTGTCACTCTTAGACTACTAAAAATAAATAAATGTTAAAAATCCATCATTTTTATGCTAAATAATACAATAGAAACAAATTATGTATTACCCCAAAGAGTTTGCATGTATCTATCTTAACCTGAGACAAGAAGAATGTTCCTCCATGTACAGGACAGACAAAACTGCTGTGGTCTCGTTCCCTGCTAATCTTGCAGTGATTGGAGATTCATTGCGTTTGAGCTATCATAGCCCGTGTTTAGGTAGCGTGTTTCACAACTGACTACTCTGTCAGGTCCACTGAAGTGGCTGCTGAAATAAGATGCCTGAGAACCCACTCAGCCAAGATGTGCCATCTGCTTCCTGATGACTGACAATATCAAAACTCTCCTGCACTACTGCCAGCGCAGTATCCTCCCTTTCAAATAACATTACGCAGTGCCAGAGTCATTTCATGCCACGTCATTAAAGGTGCAAAGGACTCAGACTTTAGCCATCTGCTTCCTGATGACTGACAAAATCAAAACTCTCCTGCGCTACTGCCAGCGCAGTATTCTCCCTTTCAAATAACATTGTGCAGTGCCAGAGTCATTCCATGCCACGTCAGTAAAGCTGCAAAGGGCTCAGACTTTGTTTCAGTAGCAATTTTGCAATTTCTAATCTAGGTCTTCAGGTCCAGAAAAAAATGTGAACAACTGAAGTACTTCTTATTTCCTACACCTAAGTTTTTTATAAATTTTTTGTTCAAGGAAAGAGTAATATTTCAAAAAGAAAAATTTTAATTGAAAAGAAAACAAAGATTTCATGTTGATACAATCACAATGCTTATTCTTTTTCTAAACAATGTTTCTGGACAACTGAAATACTGTGGGAAAAGGTTATTTTTTTAGTGTCCTTCTGATGCAAAATATTTAAGAAAAAAATTCACTCAGTTCTGACTTTGATGTAGCTGTGTGTGTGTCTGCTTCAGTGCAGTGGTGATGCACACTGTAGGGTGTTCACATATCAAGTGTCAATGGGTGAAAAATAGTAGGTAAAAATTGTACTAGATTCTATAGATTTTTAACAGAAAAATGTAAGGTAGAATAACCTTCTTGCAGAAATCATTTAACTTCTACCAGTCTCCAGAAACCCAAGAGAGGGACTCCCCTAGTAGAACACACATCAACTTCCTGTTAGCAGAATATATCAGTAGTCCTAAACTGGGAGCTTAAGAGAGGAATCACAGGAACAGCTTGTTTCCTGGACCAGCACTTCCTTAAAAAATTGATGAAATCCATTGAAATGAATACCAAATGGTGCATTTTTCAGCAGG
>NW_010245593.1:0-60160 GCF_000690775.1 Eurypyga helias | reverse complement strand
GAAAATCAAATTGCAAGCAGTAACCAGAAGAGATGGTGTCATTCCCTCTGTGTCCCTTCTGCTCCTCATGCCTGTTCGCACGCTCCCCTCTTTTCTCTCGCACCTGAACTGGGGCTGGTGAACCAGTGTCAATCTCTAAATAAGCAGAAACCAAATAGTTTGGGGTGGGTTGTTTGGGGTTTTTTTGTTAGTTTGGTGTGAGTTGCTAAGCCTATTTAGCAGGGTGAGAAGTTAATTGAAAATGCTGCCTGCCTGTTTCTATTCTTTGCCTCCTCCTCAGCTGTGCTAGTACAGGTATTTTTGCATCCATGTCTTGAACTACCTCAAGGGATTCACACAGGTTTAAAATAACCTAGTAAAAAATGGCTATTACTATTCCAGATCAGTTCTCCCCACAGTGTCACAAACAATTGTACCAGGATGCCTAAAGGGGTGATGTCAGAAGAAGCTGGGTAGTTAGGAGAGAAGGGCACCAGCTGCCAAAACAAATGGATGTCAAACCTGCTTTTAGCACGCACTTGGCTATCCACACAGGGATATGTGCATAGACAGTATGATACAAATTCACATCTAGCTTGGCGTGCATTTTTCTCCCAATGCAGATGAAGCCTTAGCTACTGTGGTAATAAAAAGTTTCGCTGATGGAGCCACTGCAAAGCACTTGAAAGGGTATGCTGATCTTTAGTGCCTCTGGAGGAAGAAGTACAAAAGAAGCGGCCGTATTACTGAGAATTTCTGAGCACTGGTAACACCTCTTAGGTTGCTCACTGAAATGTCTTGTATCATTTAAGCCTTTTTTTTTCATTTAATTCTGAAATGGCTTCGATCCCATGACAAGTAGATGCAGGCAAAGCACTTTACTCAGTTCCATGAGCAAGACAGGAGGAAGCTGTCAGAACTGCACCTAAGATTTCCACTGAGTGGATTTACTTTTTTAGCATCTAAAATTATTTTTCTTTATTTTTTGATTGCATATTTCATACTTCGGCTTCCTGACACTTGCTCCTGGTCATCTGTTAATGGTATTAAGTGCTTTTCCCATCATGTAGTCATACTTGTGTACTCTTTGCTTTATTTGTACGGTTATACAAGCACCTGTCCCTCCAACATGAATTGCTGGGAGCTGAAATGCACGTCAGCTGCATCATCTGCAAGTTTGTCCTAATGAAATTTGGCTAAAGTGGTCAAAGTTGCTCCAGACCAAATGAAACTGCCACATGTTTTTGACAGTTCAGATGACAGTCTAACACATGTCTCATAGCTCAGGAATAGTATGCACCATTAGATTTACAAAATGTGAAAGAGAAGCATATGCCAGAAGCTACTGTCCTTCAGGCTTTCACATTATTTTTCCACTTTCCTTCAATTCAAACGAACTAGAAGCCTTGAAAGTTCAACCGTGCACAGATATGGTTTGTCATCTACTTATGGAACAAAAGCAGAAAAAAAGAAAAAATGAAACTGGTCAAATGAAACCATCAAAATTAAAATGATGGTATTTTGCTCTTTAAAGAAAATCATTGTATATAGTTTCAAGGAAGTGGGAGACATTGCAAAGGGAAAAAAATCTGGACACCAGTGACTGGTAGTGTAATGTCTAGAGCAGAAGACGAAAGGCTGTTGAGGACTTTCCCCTTTTGGCATCTTTTCATACTCTTTTACAGTTTTTCAGGTGGCTGTCCACATTAAAGTGAAACGTTTGTCTAATTGTATATCCCTGTTTATATTTTATAGGTGAAGGTCTAATGCAACAGCTCAGCCAGACATCACACAGTATCCACTTCAGTCCAGGGTCACAATTTGAAATCATGCAGTAAGAACAGTACAACTACAGGTCCTTAATATATTTTCTATGCCTTGTAAGTCTCCTTATAGGCTCCAGCACTCCCAAATGTGTCATCTTGCAATAAGCAAGAATAGGTGAAGAAGGAAGTGTGCTATCACATGAGAATTTCCTTCTCGAGGCAGTAGGGACCTTACATTCAGTAGAGGACTATGTCAGATTGTCTTGGTTTTGGTTGGGATAGAGTTAAATTTTCTTTCTAGTAGCTGGTATAGTGCTGTGTTTTGGATTTAGCATGAGAAAAATATGATAGCACTCTGATATTTTGTTTATTGCTAAGTGGTGCTTATACTAAGCCAAAGACTTTTCAGCTTCTCATGCTCTGCCAGTGAGGAGGTGCACAAGAATCTGGGAGAGGGCATAGCTGGGACAGCTGACCCAAACTGACCAAAGGGATATTTCATACCATATGACATCATGCTCAGTGTATAAAATGGGTGATGGCCATGGAAGCAGAAATCGCTGCTTGGGGATGGGCTGTTGATCACCAGCTGGTGAGCAATTGTTGTATTGTGCATCACCTGGTTTTGTGTATTCCCTTATGATGACGATAATTATCATTGCCAATTTTTTTTTCCTATTCTCTCCCCCATCCCACCTAGGAGAGGAAGCAAGCAAGTGGCTCTCTGGTGCTTAATTTCTGGCTGAGGCCAAACCATGACACAGATGCAACTAATTTTTGAAGTTTTCTTTAACAGTAGTAATCTCGACGCTTTTGCTATTTTTGTTGTTGTTGTTTTTGGTTTTCTGGTTTGGAGCTGCTATAGTGCTGTGTTTTGGATTTAGCATGAGAAAAATATGATAGCACTCTGATATTTTGTTTATTGCTAAGTGGTGCTTATACTAAGCCAAAGACTTTTCAGCTTCTCATGCTCTGCCAGTGAGGAGGTGCACAAGAATCTGGGAGAGGGCATAGCTGGGACAGCTGACCCAAACTGACCAAAGGGATATTTCATACCATATGACATCATGCTCAGTGTATAAAATGGGTGATGGCCATGGAAGCAGAAATCGCTGCTTGGGGATGGGCTGTTGATCACCAGCTGGTGAGCAATTGTTGCATTGTGCATCACCTGGTTTTGTGTATTCCCTTATGATGACGATAATTATCATTGCCAATTTTTTTTTCCTATTCTCTCCCCCATCCCATCTAGGAGAGGAAGCAAGCAAGTGGCTCTCTGGTGCTTAATTTCTGGCTAAGGCCAAACCATGACACAGATGCAACTAATTTTTGAAGTTTTCTTTAACAGTAGTAATCTGCATATCTACCATCACTCCCATACCCTTTGTAAGAAATATTTGCACATCTTAATCTCTCCTATTTTTCTTTGAGTTGGCAGACTCAAAGCTCTTCATATCCGCTATGCAAATTATTGTGCAAAGAACATGCAAAATCTAGAGAGATATATTTTTTATGGCTTTAGTAAATGGACGTTTAGAGAAATGAATAAGATAGTAATCATAAATCTCAGCACAAGCTGATGGTGGGCAGACTCCTTAGGTGGATTAAAGAGCTCATCTCCATTTATGCCAAAGGAATTGGGCTGACTGACACCACGTCAGGTGAGAAGGACCTTGGGATGTACATCAAATACATTCTACAACAAAAACAGTGGAGGAAACAAAAGTCAACCTCTGAAAAATTCTCTCCTCATTACAAAGGTGCACTGGGGAAAATAACCATAAATAATAAAATTTTAGCTCCAAGAATATTTTTTTTCACTTAATTTTCTGCAAAGCAAAATATTTGAATTTATTTCTTTCAGACCTTAATTTCCCCTCCCCCATGTGCTTCATCCCTGACGATAGCTCATAAATATTTCCCTATTATTTCACTTTTTCTTAACTTGGTCTCTGTGAAGATCTTGGAGCAATTTGTTTATTCACTGTGAATCCTTTCTCTCATCTGTTTTCTTCCTTTGGTCATGAGTGTGAAGCAGCAACACAAGGCTCTTTTTATTCTGTTTGTTCTTTAATTTCCTTTCTTTTTCTTGTTCCTTTGTTACGATCAGTATTTCACCCTTGAGCTTTATATTCAATCTTTGTCCTCAGCAAACTGGCCATGTAGATTTAGCATTGCCATCTCCTATGAAATCATTACATATTTACTTGCACTCTGACATTAATTTTATATGGCCTGTTTTCATATCTGACTGTTATTCTAGAAGAATTTTCTCACCTATTATCAGCCTATTCAATTTATATTTAGGATGTTGTTGCCTTCATCCTTTGAGAAACAGTAACACTTCCTTGTGCATTGCCGCTTTGGTATTTGGCTGGGAAAAGGGCCTTTATCCTGTAAATTTAGGTTTTGCCTGAGTTATAAAGCAGTTGATTTTCCCTTTATTCTCCATTTACGGATTTTCTCACTAATTTACAAAAAGTCCGCTTCATTGTGAATGGTCTGTGCTGCCATCAAAGCGTTTTGGCCAAGACCAAACACATGAGACCATGTCCTGCTGCCAGCTGCTCGTGCTTTTCCTACTTTTGTATCAGGCTGGCTTGTAGCTCAGGCTCCAGCCCAGCAAAACCAACCAGCTCAGCACTACTCTGTCCAAAGGCAGCTGGCAGCAGCAGACTGGCCAAGAAACAGAGGTTCTCCACAGTTATCCCAACTCAGCCAAAACCAGCCCTGGATTCCTGCTCTCCTCCACTAGTGATGAGGGCTATGTGGTATGCAGACAGTATCTTCTGGGTAGGAGGCACCAGCACTTTTTCTGCTGCTCACCTTCACTCCGTGGCATGAAGCAGTGAAGAACTTGTGGAGACAAGCTCGGCCATGGGCACTAACCAAACCTGTCCCCTTGCAGGCAGAAAATACCTTCCATGTCTCAGTCAGCCTGTGGGACCATGGCTGCAGGCAAGGTGAAGGACACACACTCCACCTCTTGTGGTCTCAGCCAGGGGACAACACCTCCTCCTCTCATAAACAAAGCAGATGAGTAACACGAGTAAAATTCAGGTTACTCCCGGACTAAAGTGCTCATGAAGCTGCCAGTTGCCTGTCCTGGAGCACCACAGTCCCACAATGGGTTGGCGTGAGCCATTTCTGCGCTTGAGCAGACAAACTGCTCCGCTCCTGTCATGCCGTCCCCTCGCAGGTCTGAACTACCTTCACAGAGAGAGACGTACTTAAATTTTAACAGTTAAGAGTGATAATTGTGATTTCCTTTAGAAAAAATATGACAGTACTGTCAAAAATGAGTCTTTTCACAGCCTTGCAGTCCTCCATTGTGTAAAGAGAATGTAAAGTTACTTAAAAGCACAGCAACCCTTTAGAAGTGCCCTTATCCTCTTAAAGCAGTTGGAAATACTTGCGTTTGCTGATTCTCCAAAGGAATATTGCATCCATGAACAAGAATTATGACAACTAGTTCTTGGGCTTTAGAAGTTTACGTAGAATTTGCAAACAGATGGTTTAATACAATCATCTCTGGTAGCAGAACAAAGCAGTTCTAGTTCCTAACTATTAACAACTATTAATAACCTTCTTTAAAAAAATCAAATAACCTCATGTAACATTCTAAAATAATTTCCAACACCTTTGATATTTGTTTTCTGTAAGTACAAGTGGTGGCCTGACCCAAACCTTGTTGCAGCCTGGGGAGAGATCCAGCCTTACTGGAGCTGGAATAATTTCTTGAAGAGTTTGGCAGCATGAGTGAAAAAAAGCCCCTTTTGCTTTTACTCTAGGACTTCTTAAAAATATTCTTCTATTTTCTGTTGGATTTTGCCTGCTCTGTAGTCCAAATATCCCATCTGTACACATATTAGCATCCAGGTGGTCTCTTTTTTCCTTCCAGCTGTACAGAGAGACTTTCCAGTTGCTGTCTGGAATTTATTATTGCCCCAGATTTCACTTTATTCTTGACATCACTTAACCTCTTTAAAATGCAGAAAAAAAGATTTTCACATCACATTTTTCATTAGACAGTAGCATCTTGACATTTAAACCAGCCCATATTCTCAAATAAGGGCTCAGAGATAAAGGAAAAAAGTATTTACCTTTGTTTTGGAAAAGAAAACAAGAAATACAGAATGGTGTGAAACTTCAAAGGACTTAAATTGATCATAAAACCCAACCCACCTGTTAGAAATAATTTTTCAGGATAATTGTATTTCTGTTCCCAAGTGAATTTGATATTAATGCAAGACTTTGCTTCATCGTAACCCTGCTCCTCCTCCTAAATTAAAATCGAAGCTAGATGAAGAACATATATTGCTACAGACAGTAGTTGCATGGAAAACTTCACATGGTTTCTGAGCGGCAAGCTTAACCGCTTAAGGATATTACTAAGAAACCAGATGGACAATAGTTTTCCATAGCTAACCATCTGGGCCCTGCAATGACATACTCTGCCCTAAGCATTACTATAGGAGTTGACTTCATGATGGGAAAAAACAACTAAAAAGAGACAAGCAGAGAAAGAAAGAGCATAATATTTTATACTGCAAAATGTGAAGCCAGAGAGTCAACATTTTGTCACACATTGCAATTTCCTCACCTCTGTTTGTGTTTATAAAATGTGGGATGGAAGGAAGAGAGAATGAGAGTTATGGTTGAGTAATGGTTATGATAATGGTTAATATTAGTAATGGTTAATATAAAGTCACAGCCAGCTGTGACGGAAATCAGGGATGGCATATTGTTTTTTGTGGAACTTTGGCCTATTGGCAGTCAAAGTACAAAGGAATAGAGCAACACTTTCTGATAGGGCTGCTAATTGTTACACAGACATGTAATTTTATGTCTGCTGGGTTATTTTTTTGAAGTTCTGCACTTCAGGGCTTCCAGACAGTTCTCTGCCCACAGCTGAGAACTGCAGTGGTTTGCAGAGACCAGAGAAAGGCATGAAATATGGGATGTTCCATTAGGTTTTTGGAAAACACCAAATGCCTGGTAACTAGATGGAGTCAAACCGAAACCTAGAATCAGTGAATTTTTCTATCAGCCCTGCTGTATGGTCTTAGCACGATATCTATAGGTGAAAGGATTTTAGGTGTTAGATATATGGTAGCCCTGGAACCAGAAGAGCTAACTGAGGCCTTTTATCTCTGCTCTTCACGAGAGTCTACAAGCTTCCTTGTTGACTGCAAACTTTAGCTGAAGGTTTAGCTGAACTGCAGGAAGTCCAGGCTGCCTTTTTTCCCTCCCCTCCTATGATGATTCTCCAGCATCTAATATTATGTCATCTTTTACCATGAGCTTTTCTACACCAGGGCAGATATAGGACCTTTTTCCTTGAGCCATTCACCTGCTTTTGCAAAGTAGTAGACTTAAAAAAATTAAAAAAAGCATAAACATTAAATAAACCAATAAATGTTATACACCTTAAAGTTCTGCTGAGTTTTGAAATACAAAGAAAATGCAGATCATCTCTAGTGGACTCTTTCACAGTATGAACTTACAGAACAAGTTACTGAAGGTCACTAAGCAAATGTCATCAACCTGTATCAGATATTATGGCCTTATATAGGGTTTCCAACTCTAGCTTGCTTTTTTATGTGTATGACAGGTCAAGAGAAGTATTAAATAGTTCTAAAAACACAGAGGCCAGTTCCTTCAGCATATTTCTATATTGGATCCTTGGAAAGAAAAAGTTTAAAATTTTCATGTCCTTTATCTAGATAGAACTGTCAATTTTTCTTGAGATATTTATGTTACAACTGTTCTGTAAAACAAGACAAAATTCCCTGTAATGGTTTAAATCACTGTTGTATCTTTAACAAACTCCCACAACACTTCAGCCTGACAAGACGTGTGTGTGTGCTTACTGCATCTGGATGTTCACAGGAAGCAGTAGGACTGGGTGTCAGGTAATCATCAGTGTATTAACAGAATTTTTTATTTTCCCAAAAGAAAAGCTATATGGGAAAATCTGTAATGATTCTCTTTCTGTCAGCGTGTGTCACTTCTGTGGAACAAGCTGCGCATTTAGTTTAATGTTGAGACTGTCTTCAGGTATTAATGGCATAAAATACTTTATGTGGATGCGTATCACAAAGCTGCTTATCTCACTCATAAATTACTTTTGTAAGAGAATACGATTAAGAAAAATAAAAAGCCTTGCAGAACTTGGCTGATTTCACCCTTCAGTCCTCCATCATTGTTACACTGCAGAACTGGAAAATGTGACTTGTATGAAAAGCTAGGCTTGGGAAACATAATGTGTGGTTCTCAGGAGATGAGAAGTTCATGTGAACAGATCACTGTTGTGCAAAATATAGAATCATAGAATGGTCTGGAAGGCAGATTAAAGATTATCTAGCTCTACTCCCCTGCCATGAGCAGGGACACCTTCCACTAGACCGGGTTGGTCCTCTCTATTAGTACATTTTCTTCTTTTGGAATTTATTAATTAATTGGAAGTCTGTGCAGCTAAAGCATGTTGGAAAACAGAGGGATTGCCCTCTTTGAACTGATACTCTTCCCAGCTGCATGGAAAGCAGAACCTATTGTGTTCCTTACTTGTTGGTAGTTGGTCTGTTGGTGATCAAGAAGTAAGCTCTCTTTCTTAATGAGCAAGAAATAGAAATCCTAGTTTATCTTAAAATACCATGAAAAGTGTGAAGAAAATTATTCTGGCTATAAGAAAAAAAGCTGTTAGGTTGCAGAGTGAGACAGAAATCTACCTTAAACAAGGAGAAATATCTGTTCTTGCTTTTCTTACATGTAGGCCTTGAGCTAAGAAGAATGCAGCAGTGCAAACATCTGCTTTGAGACAGTGCAAAGGAAACTGAAAAGTTGCCTTTGTATCTGAAAAGACAATGCTTTCAGTAGCTTTGCCCTAGAATTTTACTTGTCCAAAGGCCTGTTCCTCTCCTGTAAATCTGACTCTGCCCTATTTTACCCACATTGCGCACAAGTTATAGCTCATAAAATGCATAATTGAGTTGTTAATGACACCATTCAGGAAATATCATGATGTTACAACTTTCCATTTTGTGTACTCAAGATGTGCTTGGCTATTAGTCAGAATCTGCCAAATAGATTTGTTCTGCAAGAGCTGATCTGCAGACTTTCACCAGGGATGCATGAACCTTGGCCTAACGTTTCTCAGTCCCGCATTGCTGCAGCACTGGTCCTTTGGGACTGCAGCTAGGATGACAACCTCATTCAAAAAAATGGGAAGGTGAAACATAAAGTGGCAGTAAAACAAACAAAAACAAACAACCCACAATGTCAGCTATGAATATTTTTCTGAAAGTAGACCAAGGAAGATGTTGAAGAATACCTATGATAACATAGCCCATGGTTCTTTTGTTTGCCTACTCCTGAAAACTGTGTTTTTCCTTGTACAAATAACTTTCTGCGAGGGACAGTTCATGGTTTCAAGCCTTAAGCAATACCTCACAGATGGCATCTTAAGAGATGGCAATAGATTCTTGCTCTCTCTGGCTGACCCCGCCGTACACTGAGTAAGAACAAGCCGAAAGTGTACCTGCTCTACAGATCTCCTCATCTCTCAAGACAATACATGGGAAGGTCCCAAAAGGCCAAACACTCTACTAGAGATATGAAGATGTTGAATTCTGAAGTCAGCACAGCCCTTATTCTCTCTTTTTTTTTACGTGCAATTATCTGGCTACAATCAGGCCCCAGCTCTTTCCTTTAAAAAATAAACTCAGAGAGATTTTTTTGTGCACAGAGGGGACATGTTCTTGAGAACACTTTATCTAAGTTGCCTTTTTGTCATTCATGAATCTTCAGAAAAGGTTGCTGAATGCGTGATACTGAAGTGATATAAGGCCTGCATTAGATCAGCTTCAGCAGCGTGCAATACGCTGCCCTGAGAGGGTGAATGCTCAATGAGGTAAGCTCAATTTGCTCAGAGGGTCCATTTTCACTAATGGGAAGTGGCATGAAATACTCAATCATCATTAAGTGGTCAAAGATTTGAATCTGTTCATAAAATTGCATCTAGAGTAATTAAGTTGCTGAGTGTGAGTGTGTCTAATTGTCTTATCACAATGTTCCTCTGGCTCTGAAAAATGAGAAAAAGTAACGAGTTTTGTTAAAAGACAGAATTTACAGTAATTTGAATCTAGAAGCCTAAAACGTGCAGAGACTCTTGCTGTGTAATAGGGTCTCTATACGTATTCTTTCTGATGTGTGTTTAAATGCATTGTGAACATACTTTAAAAAAAAGCTTATGCTAGAAGTGGTTTGGTTCTAGGTATACAAGCAGTGTAGGCAGCATGCTCAGACATTTTTTTTTTTTAAATCTTAAAATAGATATGGAACTGAATACTCCAGAATTTGTAGATGCTTGAAATGAAGTTTGATATCAGAGATGATTTTGAAATCCTGAACCAAACTCCCAGTGGGTACGGTGCTCCTGCATTTCATTGTGATTTCTCTTAACGAGCTATACTGTTAAGCTAAGAGAACCATTGCCACATGATGCCACATGTGCAAAAAAAGTTTACTTATGTTAAAAAATGCTAAGGCATGGTTAATGTTTTAATAGGAAAAATGTTCCCTGGCTGTTAAAGACAAATTACCTTGGGCTTGGGTTTGTCTAACAAACCTCTGGAGTTGAGAGTGTGTATGAGGGAAACATGGCTGTGTGATAGCATAGCTCCAAATCCTTTTCCCTCAGTCTCCACCACTAGCTACAGTTTGGGACGCGAAACTGAGATAAAGGCATCTTTCTCATGGGCTGGGCACTGCTGATGGAGCATGGTACCATTAAAGCACCTGAAAATCTTGTAAAATTCACTTAAGACAGGTGTTACCTATTTTAGTTCCCCTTAATGATGTTCAGCAAATTTTGTCCATTTAATTTCAATTTTCTACAGTCCTCTGTTTTGTTCCCCCCCCCCAATCCTCCATACTGTGCTGTTTTCTGTTCTTGTTTTGTTTTGTTTTCTCTTCACATTCACCTTCTTTACATCATTTTGCCTGGTAAGATTCCTCAAACAGGAATGATTGCATAAAAGTATAGTGTGAACACTTACCTTTTATTCTTGGACAAATTGCTCACTGCAAGGTAGAGTGTACTACAGAATTGCTATACATAAAACAATGGCGTTTTTATCGTGCTGTGATGAGAATAGTTCACCTTGCTGATGACCTCAGGAAAGCAGGCTGTTTCATGCATGCAATTTTAGCTCATTGAGATTTCAAAGATCCCTTTCGAACATAAATCACAAAAAGCCTTCTTTTACCACATTGACTCTTTGTTCTTCTCTTCTATCATTCAGTTTAACATGCTGATGAAGGCCTGCAGAGAAGGTGGTGTTGCCAATATATTGGGCTTGGAGAGAAGCAGACTTTGAAGGAATGTGAAACAAGTAAAGATAAACTTGGCTGAAATTCAATAACACATAGAGGAAGTGGGAAAGTATTAAATTTCAGATATCGACAGCAAGGCCAAAATCAAATTCCAGGCTACCAAAACCAAATAAATAAAAAGCTCAGAGACAGACTGCAGAATCCATGGGTTTGTTCGTGCACTCATATTGTTCACAGGGTAAGTGCCATTCACCTCTATGAGATTGCTCAATCTTAACCATAAAAAATTAAATCTCTGCTCTCTACCTGGTTGTTTAGCAGGCTCACATCCTCCAGAGAATGGTGCAGTGGGTGCCAGCAACCTAAACAGAGGTTTACACTAGCTCTTGCGAAGCCCGTGGAGGATTTCTCACACAAGTGAGTATACCTCAGGACAGGTGAGAATGGCAGCTTCAGAGAAGTCACTGCAGTATGCTCAGGATTAGGAAACACATGAGAAAACAAAAGCAACAAAGCAGAAGCACATAACTTTTAAGATATTTCGATGCTCCAAGTCACAATCACACACAAGCCTATGAGGTTGTCTAGACTACATTGTGTGTCTGTATTTCTTCTAGTTTTCTTTTAAAAAGTCCCAGCTGAGGGGAACAACATCATTTCCAATTTAAACCACTCATCTATGACTTAACTCTGATGCTGCCTGTTCTGTCCAAGACAGGGAGAAGGATCAAATTCACACATGGTGCCAAAGAAATATGTATGGAAGCTTTCTTCATATAAATGGACAAGTCAAGTAGTCTTGTTGATGTGTCAGAATACAATGGATAAGAATGGGTATATTTATGTGAATATAAATTTCCTTCCCTTTCTTTTTTTTTTTTTTTTTTACATTGGACCCTCTTTAGAGGCTTCCATCCTCTTTTTTTCAGGGGCTGCTGGAAACAACAAACTTCCAGGCTGTGGTCCCTCCCCACCACTGGTACAAAACTTCTAATATCCTCAGAAATCAATTCTGTTGTCACAATGTCAAAATTGTCAAAGAAAGGAAAAGAGAATGGAAGAAAGTTATGTTGTTTATTCATAGTCTTTTTATATTGCTGAGACCCCGCATATAGAGTCTTTGTTCTGCTACGTCTTAAGCATTTGTGCTTGAAGAGACTGATGTATGCAAATTCCATTAGAAAAAAGGGAGCCACAAAGCACTGCAGGCAACCAGGAGTTTTTTAAGAACAAGTAAAAGGAGATAAAAGCAAGTATATGACAAACTGAAATTAAAATCTCAAAGGTAAGGAATTTTCAAATCCATATATACTCAATAAACAAGAGAGAGACAGAACACGGACTTGTTTCAGAATTTACAAAAAGTTTATATCCAATGTTAAATGATCAGCACAATTTACTAGTTACATTTTTTCTGATGAAGTCATGGACCAACCTTTGTTTTTTTACAGGGGGTGATAGTACTGGAAGAAGTGTGGACAAAGGGGATGCTTATGGAGTGGCTAGGCAGAGTTAGCTAAAGCAACAGGCCCAAAGAGTATGCACACACATTAGATTTAGGAAATGAGTAAAGAAATCAGTGAACCTTGTATGTGACATTTAGAAAAGTTCACCGTTTCCGGAGTGATTCCTGAGAATTGCAAAGCAGAAAATAAATCTATATCTAGAGAATAGACACCAGTTTCTGCTTTAGATTTATTGCTTTCAAGCAATAAAAGATTTTAGGTTGGAAAACTAATCTGGCTGTGACCCTTCATACAATTATTTAGACTGAATGACTGCAGAATTAGGTCCTTGCTCCCAACACATTTTCCTATTCCATGGGATATGACTTAAATACTCCAGAATCAGTTCATCCACTTAGTCCCACCAAAGCCAGAGGGAGCAGAGTGGACCTGTGGACCGCTTTCCATTTTGCTTATGGAATATTGCTCAGTACACTGAATGTGACTGAGATGCCTTAGTTGGAAAACAAGGAGCAAATAGGTGCTTTCACTGGGTGCTGTTTTCCTGCATGGCAAACATAGCAGAGTAATTTATGTGTTCCCTGTAAGCTGCAGCAGAGTCTGAGAGACAAGACCCCGTTGTGCCCTCGTTAAAGCCTCATTACAGGTAATAAATGACCCCGGAACACATACTGCCAGCTTTGCAGGGGAAACACTGGGGTGGTGACACAGAGTGTGTTAGGCGGGCTAATTATGTCCTATGGCCAGAGATGTGAGAGACACTTCCCAGGTTCAAGCCACTGTGTATTACAGCTTTTCACATGGTTTTCCTCTCAGCTGTAAGCTTTGGTGGAAACAGCAGTAGTCGGGCAACAACTACTTTGCCTAGTGGTTCACTTCACAGCACAAACGAAAGGCAATGGTTAACTCCTGGAAGTGAAAGATGGTTTGGTCAAGCAAAGGAAAACTGACACCCAGCCTGACAAGGTTAATAAGGGAACTGACCTATGTTATTGCTGTCAGGTTATGCTCTGGAGGCGTTCAGGGAAAATGCACAAGCTAAACCTCAGTATATTTTATGAGGGCTCCCAAAATTGGTAGGGTTTTCAAAGGCATGGACTTGTGGATGCCAGAAATTATGACACTGCTGCCACTGATTTCCAGCCTTGGCTGTTGGGACATTCAAAAATTGAGTGTTCATTTAAAGTGTTTCCACTTGTCCCAGAATTAGAAATGTGTTCCTAGATAGCTAATCCAGCACAGAGCCTTCAGGTACCATGGTTTCTTTATAAATATTAATAATTTGCCACCAAGTATGCCAATTGTGAAGCTAAATAAGCTAATGTGCTGTACTCACCCATTAATCTTACTGGAGGCTCAGGGGGAAAGCAGAAGCAAAATACTTCAGTGAGAGATTAGTCTGGGTTATTCTCAATGGAAGATTAATCCAGAAATAGTCTCTACATTTTCTACTCATTTACCCAGCACAAGAATTTATTAAACAGTTCCTAAAACTACAAGTAGGGGAGATTTCCTGTGACAGTTGTGCCATACTTTATTCCTTTTCTTTTCTGTTTTACTCTTTTTTTTCCTTTTCATGATAGCTTCACTGAAAAAAAAGTTGAGTGTAAAAGACTTGGAAGGTTCATATTTTTCAGTAGACTTAAGAAAATAAAGATGAAAGGGACTTAATATTTTTGTTTTATTACTCTCACTTTGAGAAAAGCTCTTTTTTTGGCTGAATCATTACTTTACCTTGCTTAGAAAAATGTTAGGGAAGGATTTTTTCCAGAAGTGTATAAATTTTATTGGCTTTTAATAGGGCTACAAAATCCAAGAGAATGTGACAAGTTTTTTTCCCCAAGTGGAAATGGGTTTTAGACCTGTTGAAAATTTTACTCAATATCCCATGAAAAAGCTTAAGAAAATTTACTGTGAATTGATTCCCATAGATGCACATGGATGTTTTGAGATATTGTTTGTCATAAGGAGTTTCTAGGATGCTGTCACCTTGGTGGCATAGACCAGGGAATTCCAGGTACTGTATCATTGTAAATTTTTTTGTCATGGAGCTGTATTTTTTTAATACTGATTGGAAAAACGGAAATATTTTGTTGGTGAGAGGCATTATTGGTGATTTGGCAGTCTGGAAACATTCCTAGAAAATCCTCCTATTCTTTGGATCCCTTGGTTTTATTGAGATTATGGTTATAGAGTAAAGGGAAGGCAGGATGCTCTGCTGATGAAACCCTGGGTCTGGGACGTCCACACTCGGATCTCTGCACATGTGTGTTTATTCACCCAGTGCCAGTCTCATAGGCACAGGCCTACAAAGAGGGATCTGAAGGAGGTGTTATGTCTCTTGTGTTCCTGGGAATCTCTTAATCCATGCTCTTGAGGCTAACAGTACTTTCTTTACCTTATGTCAGTGTTACAAAAACAAACACATTAAGTGTTACTGAGAATTCAGGAAAGGGATTATCTGTATACATGGGCAGACAGAGAGAAAGGTGGTTACATTTCACTTAAAAATGAACACCAACATCCTGTGATTTAAGGATAAAGAGATAAACAACCTTGTGCAGTCATGGAAGAGTATGCAGTGAATCACACAAATCTACATTTTTCCTAAAGCCTGATCCAATTGATATCAATGAAAAAAAAATCTCTAAAGGGTGCAGGATTTAATTTACAGAATAAGAAATAATGACTGTTGGTAATTTCTCTTTTTTCTTAAGGTTTTCTTAAAGTTTTTTTGATATCCTGCAAAGTAAGCAGCTCTGTAGATCTCTTTCTCCATAGATATATTTTTTTATTATAAAAACACTAAGGACAGAGTTTTATTTGAATAGCCAGCTGCACTTCATCACACTTTTGATAGTCTTGGATAATTTGCTGTGTTATTTATTGTGCTCAGCCTACTGCTTACATGGCTTTAAGATCTTGCTGTGATTTAGATAACATAAAATACCAGTGTGATAATAATTCTGTACAAATTCAAGAAATGACCCTTAATTTATAGGCTCAAACTCAAAATCATCTTGGGGGAAAAAGAAAAAAAAAGACTAAAACTGAGCTAAAAGAGCTGTCAGTTTTTGGAAACATTTATTTCTTATTCACCTTGGGAAAAGGACAGAGGGATTACATCTGCCTCAAGTAAACAATAAATGAGCTGGGACACTTCTTTATCTCCATTTTTCTGAGTTACCATGGCTTTACCCATGTCTCCAAACCAGAACCAGTTACTACCCTGCCCTCTAAATCTCCTCTTGTACAGTGAGTGAATTCTCCACAGTACTTGGGGAGAGGTCTAGAGCCTCTCATCGCCCTGTGGAACAATAAGCAGAAAACCTCTCACTATTCCTGTCAACTCCCACGTACAACTGTGCCAGGAAGCCATTTGTTTTCTGCATACTGTGCTACCCTGCAGACAGTCCTAAAAAGGTCTCTCACGTGGCAGTTATCAAAATGATGTTATGCTTTAGACGAACAGTTCACATTACATGTAATTAATAGCAAATACCTAAAAAAGACAGTTGTTAAATACATTATAGGTTAAAACAGGCATGTATAGATTGGTGATATGGAAAAGCAAACAAATTTCACAGTCTTTTTTGCATGTTTAACTACAGAGGATTGTTTATTGAGTAATAACTTCCTGATGATTTTTGTTACAAATTTATTTCAGGTTATAATTAATGGGGATATTTTTCCATTAAATATCTCCCTAAATCTTTCAGCCATTGGAGACATGGTGTAACGCTGTGAACTTGCCAACAAAATGACTGAACCAAAAGCTTACAAAGAGATTTAGAGATAGGTATTTAAAGGGAGTTTAAACATGTAAAAGATGTTTGATATAAATGCTAGAATGTCTGTGTGATAGTTTTTAACTAAATATGCACATGTAGATTCTTTTACCCATGATCTCTTTTCTCACTGGTTTCTTTATTTCTTCACTGTGTCAAAAGGTTATTTAGCTGTTACATAGTAGGAGCTGTGTGAGCATGTAATAAAATGTAAGTGGTTTCCTATGAAACTTGTGTTTTACCTAGGTGTAGACAAATGTACAGAGTATAAGAGAATCAAGCATCTCTAATGCATCTCTAACAAAAAGATGTTAGAGATGCTTGAGGAGGGTTTCAGGATGATCACTGTCTGCACTGATCTCCAGGAAGGGCTGCTCACCTTCGAGACTCTTTCTTGTTTTGCTCTCCTTTCCTTTGTACTCCTTCCTTCTATCAGAACAAAATTATCTCAAATCAGATTATACTTGAGACAAATAACATCTGAAAGCTTTACCCAAATACATAAATGGCTCATAACCATCAACCCATCTATTCTTTAATTGTATCAAGCAAAAAGAAAAAAAACCCTCTCTCAAGCATCTATAACAAAAAACATTATTTTCTGTATGTTGAGGGTCTTAAAGCATAATCCATATTAAAATTCATCTGCATTTTATAAGTAGGTTTTTGTCTCATTCAACATTTAGCTGTGAATAAGGTGTGACTCCTCACAGATTAAGCTGATAGGTTAACAAAAGCACAGCTCTAAGCATCAGTTACCAGGGAATGAGCATTGTGTTTTGCCTTTTAAATAAATAGGTTAACTGCAACACTGATTGGTGATGACATGCCAATATGATTATTCACTGATCTCCCCAAACAAGTGAAAAACGTATTAAAAATGCTACTGTGTTCTTTAACTGGTACAGTGTCATTAAAGTAAAACTCCAGAGGTGTGCTGTAGTATAAGCATTAACAAAGGATCAGCCTATAACCTTTGTCAAGGTATTTGCTTCCTGTGAATGAGCAGTAGTCAAACACTTTAGTATTGAACTCATTCTTCCCATTTGTACCATTTTATTGTGAAATGTTATTGCAGAACTTCTTAGAAGTGAACAGAACAGAAATTTGAATAACTGGGGATGGTACTTAATGTATTTTTCTGATATTTTATCAAGATAGGTAAGGTGTATATGCTGTAAAACCAGACAACACAATCCTTATTCTAGAAAGCACAGTTTAAAACAGGGAATGCATGACCAGTACGTTGTATTTGTGTAACAGTATTTTCCAGATCCTAGTGAATGAAAATGAATTTCTAGTTAGATGTAACTCTTTCGCCTGATACAGATAACAAGATTTGGGAGCCCAAGCAATTGTTTCAGTGTGTCAGGTTAAGCTAGTTTAATCTTCTTAGGATCAAACTTCACCCTCCAGAGCAGATAGTTAAGACTGAGTTTATCATGGATAGGATTATTTTTTGGTTGGTTGTTTGTTTTGTTTTAGGGTTTGTTTTTTCTTTTTTCCCCCAAAAGGGCAAAGCTTCATATCATAGTTTAAGTAGTAAAAAATAGAGTCTGTAGAAAGCTGCAGTAGGACTAAAGGGAACTAGAAGTGACTTTTAGGCATGTGTACACACACCTATATAAGTACCTACAGACATCTCAGACTTTATACCTGCTAGAATAGCTCTATAAGAGGAGGCAGGTGTTTATGGTTCTGGAATCAAGAGTCTCTGACTGCCATAGCAATCCAAGAGTGGCAAATCATTTTTGACTTTATCTTTGCAAAGACAAATAGCAGAATTAACTTCTGCATCCAAGAGGTAAAGGTGCTAGAAGAAGGTATCCTGAAAGATAACTTCCTGGATGCAGAATTATAGATGAACAGTGTGCTTTCAGTGATAGGAATATTTCCTTCCATTCCCTCTGAAATGATACTTCAGTGGACCTTTGGTAAGCATATACTGCCAGCTGCCATGGAGGAGCTGTTTGGCTTGGGTGAGTGCTGTAGCAATTGGTATAGTAGCCAGGCCAGGACACTGTAGGCCAGCCTCCCAGGAAAGGAGAGCCAACTTTTTTTTTTTTTTTTTATTTTGAAGCACATGAGATAGATGTTCCATGCAAAACTGAAGTGTGTTCAAGGGTTGGAAATAAGACCTTGAGTGCCCTC
This sequence comes from Eurypyga helias, assembly GCF_000690775.1. Taxonomy (NCBI): domain Eukaryota; kingdom Metazoa; phylum Chordata; class Aves; order Eurypygiformes; family Eurypygidae; genus Eurypyga; species Eurypyga helias. Next base: position 41,674 of record NW_010245593.1, on the reverse strand, counting down.
TGATTTTATCTGTATAGCCCTACCCTGTGAAACATTTCTCTACAGAGCAATTTTTATCCGTGACATTGGAAATTTCTTACATAGAAAGCATCATTTGGCAAAGGAACTGGGATTTTCTGGGGTGTGTATTGCTTCTGCTGGTGAAACAGCAACCTCTTTGCATAGTATATCTTGGCAAAGTGCTTAACAGTATGCATATTGCAATGTGTATTTCATTTCAGATGTCAGAAGGATTTAGTCTTTATGTGGTGCTAACAGGAAAAAAACCCGAATACAACAGAATTGCCCCAAGTCCTCACAAGAACCTATCACTTAAGGTAAATGAAACAGTTTATTGAAGAAATAGATGAACCTTTAAATTTTAAAAGATGAACTGATGAAAATTTCTTAATTCTTGTTTAGTTACAGGCAGATCTGGCTCTTTACCTATACATGTCAGGGGTTTACCCAAATTATCAAGGCTTCTGATTAGTCAAATTTATTTGGAGAGCTTATACCTCTGCGAGATATCTCTGCCTGATCACGCTTTATCTCTGGCTCCCACTTCTTTGTCCTGGTCTCTGTAAACTGCATTATCCTGAGGAGCAGAGCAACCTTGGCAGTTCTCATTGCAGTATATTGCTGTTCCTGTAGAACAGTTAAGCTCAAACAGCAAAATTAAGAGCTTGTGCCAGGTAGAGATAACAACTGGAGGTGAGCACCTGGCAAACAGCAGGGACCTTAATTGATAAATGTCACCTTTTTTTTTTTTTAATCCTGGAGTACTTGTGATTTTTACCTGATATACTTGGCATTTGGTTTATTTGCTGAATTATACCATAGAGTGACCAAGAAGAATCAGATTCTCTAATCCACATTGTTTAGTTATGATATGTAATTTGCACTGCAAGCTATATTATCCATTCTTCAATCTGATGAACACAGAACTAATAAATATATATTTCTAATTAATATTTCCACATGTCACACCAACACATTTTCTGCATACTTCTATGATAGTTTAATTCCAGTGATGAAGGATTATTCAGCTTAAACAAAAAGCAAGATTCTTGTTTCAGTAAAAGTTTCTAAAAATAGTGAAATAATTGCTTTGAAATTTTCACCCTGTTCTATACCTGGTAAATGTTTAAGGCATCCAGTGACAGAACATACCACCTCCACGTTTCCAGTGACACAATTTTACCTTTTTTAACAATTCTACATGTTAGGACCAATTTCCAAAAAGATCATTTGCTCACTTTGGGAAAGGAGGATATTAGGATGCTTATAAACACTTACAGACACATGTAAGATCTCAACTGACAGTTTTGTTAACCTACACAGAAGTGCTATCATAGGCATCACATAATTAATTGCGTTTCACATGGCAAAATCCTTGCACAATACAATCAAAGTGGTTTTGCGATGTCTGATATAGAAGTCAGGATTTCACAAGACCAAAAAATAATTGCCAGGTTTGTCATTTTCTTCTCATTGTTACGCATCGCTATACTTCTGTGCAGAATCCTGATAAGGACGAGTTGCAATTTATATGTTGAAGGCAGATTTTGAGATAAAGAAGGCATTTAGTAAACAAAGCTCTATGTATACAACATTATGAGGCTGTCATGCTGCCTTTCATATTCCAGATTTAGCATATTAAAATCAGCATTAAAAATGCAATAAATACATTTCTCTAACCAAGCACATATGAATTCTGAATACAAAACAAGGAGGACAGTACATTGGAAGTACATCAAGAATTAGTAAGTAAATCAAAGAATTCTTAATTAAATTTTGAATATAAATAAAATAGAGAATATGGGCATTTTATAATCTGAACAGAGTTCCAGAAAGTACTGTGTGTCCCTATGCACATACATCCTCTTTATTATCATGCAAATGAGTGAGCTTCTCAAATCAAAGCCCCCTGTGTGCACTTATTCCGTTTCTCTGCTGGAGACATCATTCATGTGTGGTTTATGGGATTTTTTCTCACAAAGTCTACTTTTTTTTTCTTTTTTTTTTCTTTTTTGTAAATTAAACTAAATGAAAGCTCCCTCACATTTTCAAATAGAAGGTGCCAATTTAGTTGGTGGCATTTCATTTTGCATAATGTCAACAGAGTATTTCCCTGTCTCATAATTTTACCTACTGCAGTGTAGAAAAAAGCAAAGAAAACATTGAGGCTCTATATAACTCTCCATTTTTGTCACTTAGCTGACAAGGTCAGTCGGAATCCTCAGGCTCCCTCTGTCGTCAGTCCGATCAAGAGAGGAAAGAGCAGTCCTCATCACCCTGCGGCCACGTCCCTTTCTCACTTCCCAGCTTCTTCTCCCTTAGGTTGGCACAAGAATCATAAATGTGAAATCCTTTCCTCTTTCTCTCCCTTCCTCTGTCACGCAAGGCACACCAGGTTTCCCTGGCACGTTTGCCTATGCAGGAGATCTGGAGTCGGCTCCTGAGGACCCAGTCTGAGGCTACAAATGTCGCCAGTCCCACAGGTACTGTCCCACTGAGTCTCCTTGATGAGTTCGTCAGAGAGACATCCTATGTTCCTTGACTATAAAGAGAGCACGGGGGTATTATCTGGGCACACCAAGTAGTTCAAACAAAGCTATTTCAATAGGCGTTTGCAAATGAACGAGTTTGTTTTCCTTTGGCTGATGGTATGCCAAAGGCATGGAAGTCACTAATTGTCTAAATTGATAACTTTCATTAGCTTACATACCTATTGCTTCTATTGATTGCAAGACAACTCCCAGTCAGAAGATTAAATAAACAATTAACTTCAAAAATTATTTATCAGTAATTTAAGGCAGATATTCTAAAGGAAGTAAGATCCTTCCATACACTCTATTTGCAGATAGAACTAGTTTTTCTCACAGTCTTTAATTTCATAAACAGCATCTCTAAGCATATTTAACATTAAGTAATGGCACCTATAATGTGCTGAGGAGCTGGTGTTGTAATCAGTAGATCCACGTGGTAAGGAAAGGGCTCACCTGTATTAGAATGTTAGTGCAGACCTGGAGTACACTCTTTAACCTTCTGGTCACTCAATTTCTTGAGAGGTGTGTAACCCCCACACACTTTGATTCATGTTGCAGTCTCTGGAGACTCTGCAGACTAAAGCAAGCTGAAAGATACACTTCACCTGTGCACCCAATGCCTACCAGCTGTGCATCTAATGCCATCCAGCTGTGCACCTGATATATTGCAGCCTGAGTCAAGTCCCAAGCAAAACGATGTAAGTACCTGAGTGGGGATCTTGAGTTTATTTTCTGCTCTCCAAACTATGTAGTTAGAAGTGTGAAGCTAGTGGTATCTAGGGAAGTTTTTGTAGGAAAAGCAGCAAGAGTTCTTGGAACATTTGGCTCACAGGGCAAATGTAAAGAACCATCATATTACAGTCCTCAGCAGAAGAAACCTATGTTGCTCTAGGAGGTGCCTTAAAGATCATGTAAGTGTGTTGAGAACCTTGGCAAGCAAATAAATAATTTTTAATACATTCTCTCCAATTATGTTGAGATATATGTGCTGACACTTTTTAATGCTATAGCACATAGGTGTACTTCCTGATCTCATGCTACAATCTTAAGTTTTGGGACTGAGAGGCTCACAATTTATAAAGCAACTTCAATTACCAACGTATATGGATGTATAAACTATGTTCTTAAAGTCATCTGCTGGCTGGTGTGTATCTTCTGTATGAAAAGAATGACATTAAAGTGTGTCTGGTGAAGCAATAAAAAGTGCAGTATTCAGTAAAAGAAATAAAACAAGAAGATAACAAAAAAAGATCATAGAAAATGAGATAAACAAGACTGCTGCTATAATAGACCCATCTACCATTACCCACATGCTTCATAAATATGCAATGGGATATATAGCACAGTTAACTTTTTACTGAGAGGAATGAACCATTTGTGCCCACACACTCTTAAGTGTATTTTCCAAGTCTGTGGGTAAAGGTTGCTGAGAATCTGGTCTGGTATTGTTCCAAATTTTTTTCCTAAACAGAATGAACTATGAGTGAACTTGAGAAATTATTTGAAGTCATACATCATATCTGTACATCCCACACAGACATGCTCACAGTAGCCACTGACAAGAAAAAAAGGAGGTTGTTTAGCAGAAACCAACAAGCTGAAGACAGAAGAGCTGAAAAGCAATATATTTTCCAGTTTAGAAACTCACAGGCAAAACACATGCAGTACACATTGAACTGAAAAGGAAAGAGATCTAGGGTATTATTAAAGCAGAGAACCAGCCACAAAAATAATAATTTGAATCACCTCAACATGCTGTTTTTTTCCAAAGCAATCTGCTTTCTTCCTTTTCAGCTGCTTAGTCCTGTTTTAATAATTTTTTTTTCTTCTGTTTGTGTCACTTCTGAATGAAAAATGCCTTTTCAAATCTGAAATGCAGTTTCATTTATAAATGTGGAAATGAAACATACTTTAACTTGGAAATTATTCATAGCAAATATTTGAATCCCTTTCTGTGTCCTTATTCCTTCTGCCTCTTTTCTCAGCCAGTGTGCCAATATGACAACAAATTTATTATTCATCATTAGGACCCTCTCTTTTTAGGGGTTAGAGTCATCAGTTTCTGTGGAAGCAGTTCGGGTGCCCATATATCTGCGACAATGCTGTCGGAGCCACGTGTAAGCCTTCCAGGCAGGCCCAGCTAGTACACATACATAGATAGATGTATCAAAAAAATGTCATTAGAAGCTTATATTTAGGCAGCTTTTTTTCTTCTGTCTGAGTCAGATCAAAGTAATTGTTCTTTGGAGAGACTTTCATGCCATTTGAGAGGCCGTTGATTCAGTTTCTGGTTTTCTTTTAAATGCTGTTGGGAAAAAAATGCTTCCTGCTTACTCCGATCAGCTTTTCCTACACTCTGTTACTTCCAGCTTTTCTACTCTGGGAAAAGCCATTGACAGGCAATGTCTGCTCTAATGTTGGGTGTTAGGTCTTATGCTCTGAGAGGGACTTCTGAACAACATGGGTAAGAAGGTCACATAGCAACATTTGTGCCTTAGGAATAAACCAAAAGTAGGGAAAAAGAATAAGTGAACAGAAATGCATGTAGCTAAGACGACCTGTGTTATTCCATTTATTTGGCCAACATTGAGCAGTACAAAGAGAATAGATAAGTAAAGGTCTATTTCTATTCATTCATTGATTTTTTTTTTTTTCCTAACTCATACAATGTCAAAATCAGCTTACTGCTACTTAGTAATAGACAAAAACACTATATGGAGCATTTCTTGTTTATATTGTTATTTAGAACCAGTCATCTGGTCAAAGTCTGTGTCTCCAGTTCAGAACATCTATTTCCTTCCAGAACTCGGCATGAATAGAGAAGGTTGTGAAGGCTTGAGAAAGAAGCAATGGAGAGAACTCGGGAGGCTTTGAGCAGGTAGGAGACATGTCAAGGTAAACAAAGTTTTGTTATATTTCCTTGTGTGTTGAGATGTCAGCTAACATTCCATTCAATACATTTGCTATACAGAATATAAACTCCAGGCAATCTGATCAAATTCTGACTTCTCAATATTAAGTTCTCCAAATGGATTCCTCATTTTCAAAGCCATGTTAAGTTCTGCACACTTATGCCACTTTAGAAAGAAGTCATGTCAATCAGAAGTGAATGGTGACAATGGGGCTGCAACTCCTTTTGGGGACACATGAAAGTCTCGCTCCTTTGAGTTAGGTGGATACAGCGAGATGTCTGTGTACAAATGTAACCTGAAATAACACCAGGGATTGATTTTTTTCCTTCATTTGCCTTTCAACACCAGGGATTTATTGTTTGTTTTCCTTTCCTCTTGTTGTTAAGAAGGAAAACCATGAATGCCCAACTGGAAAGACTTTTAGGACTTGCGTCTTGTTAGTTTTGTTCTCCCTAAATTGGATATACTGTTATAGTCTAAGCTGAGAGCATCCTTGTATTTCTGCCGAGGAGCCAAAGCCAGAGCCCACAGCTGTTTATCAAATTGGCAGGCATGGAGTAACTTGTAGAGAAAGTGAAGTGCTTGTTCTTGCTTACATGATTCATTATTATTTTTCCCAGTCATTATGAATTGAAATAAGCCATCTGTTATAATAACAGTGCGCCTTTCACTAAGAAGCATGGCTTCAACTAGGAATAGAAACAAATGTCACATAAAAATGAGTTTGGGGATCCACATATACATCCAAATTAGATAGCATGATAATATCAGTAATGGATATGTACAGAAAACTTTTTTTGTGAGAATATTTACTATTGTTTGCAAAGTAAGATACAGTAGGCTGATATCATTTTAAATAGATAAAAACAACCTATTCATTTGAAAAGAATAAATTTTATTCGCTGTCCTTCAGTATTAAATCTATGTATTGTTAGGCAACTAATAAGGCAAGTAAATCTGAAATTGGATACTAGGTACATTTTTCTTTATCATTTTAGATCAGTATTAAAGTCATTTCCAAAACAGCTTAACAACAACTGAGAAGCACTAGAAATCTCTAAAGCCTTTTGACCTGAAAAGGTTTTTTCAATTATGTGTTAATAGCAATCTACAAAACAAATTGCTGTGTCTGTGAGAACAGATCTTAACTCTCCTGCAGAGCTCAGTTGAATGGTCTGTTCTTTTGGGGGTTTTGTCATGCTGCCTTGTCTGTTCTTTGAACGGTTTATACTTCACACTAAAATAAGTTAAGAATTTTGTCACAGTTGTACTTTTTCACACTTTTTACAAATATTTACATAATCATATTTTATAAGAAAAAATCTAAAATATGTTCTTAGGATGCAGTTTTCACAAGTACCATTCAGTGTTACAGTACTGCTGTAGCCTGTCTTCTCAATTGCTATTTCCCCATTGTTTCTTCATGTCTATCTGTAGTTTTATTCTTCCAACTTCAGTATGAGTTCTTTAGGTCAGAATCAGCACTTATTCTGTATTCGTGGAACATCTGAGATGGAGAGACCATCAATGGTCTAAAGGTCTATGTCAACACAGTAACAGAGAAGTGCTGTAAGACCTTGTCCAATAAACATCTGCAATGTTTGTAAATTAAGCCCCCTACCAACAAACTCTTTGGGTATATGATCCCTCAGGATGGATTTTTTAGTTCTGTGTGAGGAATCCACACACCTAATAGATGGCATAGGGTGGCTGGGTCAAAACACCCTCCACAACAGGCAGACATTACAACTCAACTTTGCAAGGGGGACAGTGGGGACAAGTGGGTACAACATGAATTTAAAATCTTATATTTAAGGTATTGTAGTCAGGGTCAGGAAGATGGAGTCCTACTGAAGACCTAAGGAAGGCCGTTTTTCTTTTTTTCTTTTTAAATGTTGAAGCATTAAGGGAGGTGTGGGGTCAGTTCCTTCCTCTGATTGAGGGAATTTTAATCCTTGCCTTTCTCTCTCTTTTGTTAAGTAAGATAAAGTCTGAAACTAAATTTCCAACTCTAGGTGTGTTATAAAATGTAAATATTCTTTAAGTGGTTTACAAAAGATTATGATAACATTCTGCAGCAGAGCTAATAAGTGCAGGGTGTTAAACAAGAGACTTGTCTTTTCTCTCTCACATTTGGATCTGTCATTGAAATAGGAATTTTTCTCTTGAATTCACTGGAAAAAAGCCTCAGGTGTTCTCTTCCCTAGCACTTCTAGTTTTCAGGAGACAGAGAATCTCACAGCCAAATTCTGGTCCCAAGACTGAAAGCAGACTATGGGGTTTATTGCCAACTGTAGAGCTTCTTTTCAAATTCTGGTAAGATTAGGTAACATTAAAATATGTCAGTCATGACTCAAGTATGTACAACTATCTGCACCTACACGCATTCCCTGTCTTCCAGACCCACCCAAATTAATCAAAATCCTTGGAATGGAAAAAGTACCTTAATAGTGCATTGCTGTTGTACCTCATTGTTACCTATCATGCTGTTATATCAGACATTCATCTTTTATCCTTGTTCGGCTCCAGTAATAATGTGTCATCTAAGACTCCTGACTCTTAATTAGAAATCATACTGCTATTCTTCACCTTGCTCCGTTATGCCCTGCTGTGACTTTTCTGTCAGTCTGCTCTTCCCTGTGATATGATACAAGGTGGGAGAGCACAGGGGTTAATGCAATTATTTACATATGGTAATACAGTGTATAGCGGTGAATTAATAAACCAGTTTGCAGCATTTCAGAGCTAAAAAGCAATTAGATACTACCTCATCACTGATTTTTCCAATTGAAGTATGCTACATTGAACTTTTAAACTGTACACTCCTTGCACAATTCCAATTTCACTCTTTATTTTGGAGAACAATGTGCAATCAGACTGGATTTGGAGGGGCTGGAAGATGGTAGAGGTAAAAAAATATTCTTTTAGAGCTTTCTTTGCATATTTCATGGCTTGTTTACGAAATCAAGCATATAAAATTGTCTCCCCTTATAGTTTCACCCTTTTTTATATTTCGCATTTCTCCAAAATGGTCATACTACCAAAAAAAACCTCAGAGAAATAATACTGTATGGCTACCCTTTTGAAAATAACTGCAAGTATTAGGTGCTAAGTGCTATCTTTATGGAGAATACAGACCTACTGAAGTAAGAGGAAAAATTGACTTGACTTGGAGGAGGACCAGAATCCCACCCACGGAGATGCCTGATTGCCAGACAACAGTAGTGCCTTCTGTCCGAAAATCGCTGTTGTCTCTGATTTCTAACACTGGTCAGTCAAAAAGTGAGACACTGGAATAACCAATGCAAACTGAAAAGGCCGGATCCTTAGCTCATGCAGAATGGTGTCACTCAGAGCAATTATACAATGATGATTTGTACCAGCTGAGGAACTAGATACATGTGTTTGTATGTACAATACACATGTTGTTTTCTTTATGCTTATGGTTCTACCTTTGAGAAAACATTGATTAGGAATATAAATATTTATGCAAGGTAATGATTTTAATAATTGATTACATCCATTATTTAAATATTTTCATAATTGCTCAGTTCATAAAACTGAGCACTAAAAAAGAACATCTGAAAATATTATACCATTATTCCTCATAACACCTCATCCACAGACAAATTAATATTCTTTCTGATGTTGTTAATTTAAAACCTATCAGATTGTAACTGCAAACATAAAGGCATGTTGTGATGGAAGGATATGAATTCCAGAGCTTAGAGCATCTTCTTACCAGTTACAAGCGTCAGGCAATATAGAAAGAAACAGATAGGAAAGACTCAGTAGTCTTTTTTCCAAAATGCAGAAGCATATGTGAGTAGAAACATATTCTATGACAGTGTTTGTATTAATGCTTTATTAAATATTTAAGGAAAGAAAATGGGAAAATATGTTCTGCTCACTTTGTTAGTCTAAATGACAGTTTCTCAGTATGGTAAATCTGATTCAGGTCAGGATAAAATTTACTCTAACTTAGACATCATCAGAAAACATCAGGAGCAATTCAATCCCCTGCTGTCTTTCAGCTGGCTGATTCTACTACCAAACAAGTAAGAATCTGAGACAGCTTCTCAAAGCAGTAAAAAATTCAGGATCAGTGTTAGGTCATCCTGGGAACTTTCCTGTCCCAGGCGTGAGACAGAATATGCCTCACCAGTTTGTTCAAGCTTGGGATGGCAACGAGAGCCTAGTGCCAACAAAAGGTAGATCCATTAAAAGCCTTGTCCCAGTGGCACTGGCACTACAGACTAGAGCTGACTGAGGTGTGGCATTACCTTAACAAAAGTGCAAGACCATTTTTTTGCACATTTAAGAACCTATCAAGAGTGCCCCAGCTGCCTTCCCAGCATCAAGTGGCCATCTGAAACCACAAAAGCCAAAAGTGATGCTGCATCAGGTGAGAGGTGGCAGGGGTAGAGGGAGAGTTCTTCAACAACACCTTATCGATTGCATCAGGTTGCTAGATTTTTTTGCACATTGGAATTTGAGTATATATTAATGGTAATGCATCTCCTGGAAATATAATTTCTTCTTCTTAAGCTTGATTGTGCCATGTATTTGATTAATAAATATCAAAACTGTGGTAATGACAGAATTAACATTGCCAATTTAGGTCAGAATGAATATTGCCCTGAAAAGAGTCCAAAGCAAATTTATGCTGTGTTCAGAAATCTGTCAGAAAGAGGTTGGAATGTGCATTAGTCCTTAGCAGAAGTGACTGCAGAGTTTATCCATCATAGTCTAGTCCAGGGATTCTGAAGTCACAAGAATTTATGGAAAGGGGAGAAAGGACCCATAGGCATACATGAGCAGAAGCAGGGATCCATTTTTCAGTGGAGGCAATACAGTCACTTAAACTAAGAAAACAACCAATAAACAAAACCAGGCAGTGACACTTACTTATTAAAGTTCTGAATCATTACTGTTCTGAGTGCAGAATAAATAAGTAATATTATTTAGTATGTAGAATAAACAAAAGGGAGGTATTTGTGAGTTTTATGAGTAATGGTGAAGCTGAGGAACGATATCTTGGTTCTGAGCCATGCAAGGTGTGACAAGAAACAGTGGGTGAAATCACAGCTCAAATTAAATTAATGAGACTACTATTTAATTCAGCTGGACATGGATTTAATGCCTCGTTCCCACCAAGAATCTTACACTGTAAATTAATTTTTCAGCAGTTTAATACTGTCCCTCATTAGAGCACATCTTGTTACATTTGTATAGGATGGCCACACTACACTCTCAGTGAAGTAAAATGGTGTGAGTGCTGAAAGAAGTGAGGCATTCTTATATAATAAACAGCTCCTGAGGACTACAGACCTAGAGCTAGGCAGGGGAATTTATCTACATTCTGGCTACACTGAAAAGTTCCTATCATCTGCTCTAAATGTTGGTATAACCATACGTCTCCTCTTCCCTTTAGTTCAGATTTGTAAATGCAATGAAATCTTCCATGGTTTATTCTGAGAAAGAAGAATTACTCTACTTTTATGGTGGTGTAATTGCTCCATAATAGCTAATAATGATGCATCTGCAATATCATAAGCACAGTGTTATGAAATCCAGCGCAAACAATTAGATCCCCTGTTATATCTTAGAAACTTATTTCAAAAATGGGATGAGGTTCAGTCATTCGTGTAGACAGATGCTATTTTACATTTGGTAATGTAGTGAAGAAGATAGGTTATCTAACCCTTTACAGTCATGATCGGTTGTTTCAGAAGGTCTGTCAAAACAAAAACACTGTAAAAGCTACCTACAACTTCGACATAAAAAGCAAGGAAAAAGAACTGAACAGGGGGAAGGCAGACCTCCTTGAAAAACAGATGGCACATATGCATTTGCTCATGTCTTCTATGCTACCAACTCTGCAGCTTGAGACCCACCGGGGGCTCTGGCCGTAGTCAGCACCTATGCAAGGTGCTGTATGCTCAGATCCTGGGCTGCACTGGTTCAGTTAAGGGACAGCGCTACAGAAAACTGAATTGAAATGTAGTTTTTAACAAATAGACTTTAAAAAAAAAAAGAAAAAGGATGGATTTCTTTTGGGAAGGATCAGGTCTATGAAAAATGTCACGCATTCAGGGCACTGCTCACGGCTTCCTGGCCAACAGCACTGTTGGCTGTTGTGCTGAAACGGATCCACCTCAAACTCCTGCTGGTAAATCCTTTGTACTACAGCAGTTTTGTTTGTATTCCTTTTCCATATATATCTATCGCTGGCTGTTGTAGTTCCTGGGATCTGGAAGGTCCCCCCAAAACACCATAATTTCATTTTTTGTAAATGGATTCCCAGAAGCTCAAGGCTCAACTCTTCTGCAGGGAATCAGATCATCTCAGTTACTGTTTTTCTCTTGTGGCTTTTCCTTGTCTTCTGAGGGACAGAGGAGGCCCTAGCAAACAGTCACAGAGGAAAGACAGATTTTATGTGAAAAAATAATTCTTTAGATAGCATCGCTGAATTTGAAAATAATTATGATCCTGCAATAGTTAAAGTGTCAGTAGTGGATGGCATACAGGGAATTACAAGGAAGCCTGCCGATAGAAAAAGAGACACATTCCTTTCAGCTCCTCTCCTGTTGATGTTGTGCAGTGTTGGTAGGAAAAGGGTTGGGATGGGTTTTTTTCCTTTATTATGCTTTGCTGGCAGCCAAAAATAATGCTCAGACCTGAAACACAGTGGGAGCTTAGGGGAGAAAAAAAAAAAAAGTGACAAAGAAGTACTGTGAAAAAAAAGATTGAGGAGAATGTATTGTGTGAGTGAACTTGAAAAGGACTGATAGAAACTGAGCCTGGACGAGGACTGAGAATGAGAAGGACTGAAATGGCAAACATATTGTGCTGTGAGCACTATCTAGATCAGCCTCTGCTGACACAGTGAGACTGGAAACACAGGGGCTGTTATTGCAATCTCAGGTCTGTGGCAATGGCATTACAAAAATGTCATATACTATTTAAATTATGCCCTGCTTGTGAAATCTTTTACTTGTTGAAGACTTCTACCAAAAAAGACGATATAGCCTTTATAGGCCTCAGAGGACAGCTGTAGATTTAGGCTTTGTTTTCTCCATTGCCCTGGGGAAATATGCTATTGACAGTGGATGGCAGCTACACTGCAGACCATAATTTCTCATAAATCATGCTGCGAGTTAAGTGCGTGCTGCTTCATTTGCAACCACCTTCTAAAACCCTGCTTCCTTGGAGGACACTGCTCTTGCCACAGCAAGTGCTGAGCAAAAGCAAGGTGCCAAATGGTGCAAACATGCCCATGCTGCCTCTTGGGAAGACAGGTGGGGAGCAGAGGCATATTTCACTGAAGGTAATTCTTCCCTCTGCTAGAAAAGTCACATACTTGGAGGGCTGTCCCACTTTCTGAACAGGTGCCCTGCTGTCTCTAGGAAGCAGCTGTCTCTTATATCGATTGAAAGATAGGTATTTAAAAATATTTCTTCTCTTCACAATGTGGGTGGCTTTGCTTGTCACACACAAGCTCATTTCTGATAGACTATCTATTCACTGGCTCAAAATATTTATTTCAGGGAACTGTTTTATAAACTGCTCCCTAGAAGCTTTTTTATGCTATGCTGTATCTGTTTGCATGAGAAGAAAAATTCTATCCTTCTACAAAGTTTTCCACTGTGAGCCTTTCTGGCTCCCACACAAAAAGATAGTTCCTTTTTAAAAAATCATTTTGTTATACAACCTCTTCTGAATTAGTCTTCCAGTGCTGGGAGTCCTGTAAATTCAAGTGGAACATTAATATTAGACATTAAATTCCTTTGAACTGCCTGAGATTATAATTCTTGTGATAGAGCCTGACGGAAAACCCCACCCTGACAACCCATCTGACATGTTCAGCCTTGCCTCGCCACATAGGTGGACTTGATGTCGGCTTTGTCAGGTGGGTCCTTTTTTTCGGGGCAGTTTGAACACTGGTTTGATATGAAGCTTAGCAGTATGCACACTGCACAGTTGAGTCAAAGGGCAAGATTTTGTGTTTGAAAATAGGCCGTTTATGGTTCTGCCAGGTGTCTTGCCTGGCCTTCCCTTGCCATTCAGGGAAGGTATAGATCTCCTATACATCCCATGCCACTCCTGCCATGGTGGGTGACAGGCTTTTTCAGTACAGTGCCCACACACAGGTCACTGAATCCAGTCCTGACTGTCCAGCACCTCAAATCAATGAAGGCAAGTAAGTTTTCCTTTACACAGCATGAAAGACTTTTTTTATACCTTAAATAATGAATTATGTATTGGTAACCACATTCTATTAATGTTTCTGTCATTTATTTTGGCTAGTTTCTTTAAACTCAGAGGACTTCCAAATGTTGGCAGCTACACATCTTCAGGCTACCTATCGCTAGGTGATATAGGTATAGATTTTCTCCGTTTGTACTGCAACACCAAAGACATCTAGAGGCTTTGACACAGAAAGTTCTGCTTGATGTGACGGGAATGGTGCTTATCGGTCACACTCAAATTCTTATGAAGATGGTCAATGACAATAATTAGAGCTGACATTCCTAAGGTTTTTTTATTGACTTTTTTAAAGTCTGATGCTGGTATTCTTGTCTCTCTCCCTATTACTTTTTTGGAGAAGCAGCTGTAGCCGATGTCCAAATGCCTTTCCTATCCTTATATGTTTTAAAGGACTTCATAACCTTCAGCTCAGATATGAATTTACATTTTTCCCACATCTGCACTTCTGAGTAAGAAAAAGATACTAAGGAGAAGAAAATTGAATAAAGGCCAGAAACAGCAAGAAGTAGCAATATTGTGTTCTCCCAGCAGTATTTCCAATTATTCATTCACTTTTAATTATTTCTCATCTTCATCTTTCTTGACAGCTTGTGAAATTAAATTGTTCAGAAGATGCAGGTTTTTTTGCATTTATGCTTTCTCTATTTTAGAAAATTATGCATTGCAGAACAGAATATTTGCTACTTAGCAAGAATAATCATTTACCTTACTGTAATTTCACGTCATTACCCATTAGTCAGTAACAATGATTGGCAATGCAATTTTCTTTGGAATAAAACTAATTAATATTCACCTCATTATCTGCTGTTCAGATACTTCTAAAAGCAAAACTTGAGACTTTTTTTAACAAGCAGGCCATTGAAAGGAAAAAATCCACATATGACATGGCAAAAATAGTATCTGAATAGGTGAAAAATATGAGTGGAAACTGTCTGTAGGACAACTATTTCAATTAGAAAATAATTAAAAGAAAGTGTCTTCCCTTTTAGATAGCCCTGCTGCATTTCTTATGGGAAATAGCTGACTAGTTTTAGACAATTGTAGTAGCATAATATGTCAGCAAAAGTGATACGTTTATGATTTCTCAACAAGTGTATGTGACTTTACCTTAGAAATGGAGCACATTTTCTTAGCGATGTATGCCAGTGCTTTCTCTATTGCATCATCAAAATCGATCTTGTCCAGAACTGAGAGTTATTGAAGTTTTTATCATCAATTTCCTCTCACTTCTAAAATAGAAACATCATAAATATAATAGTAGTAGTATCATGTGACTGCGTGCCAAGACACATGACAAACTCTGGTTATTTTTTTACTTTCTTACCAGTTTGTTTCCTGATGTTTTTGTAATATTCCAAACTTCAACAGAGCTCCAGAATGCTGTAATGAACACTTAATAGGCAAAAGAAAATGGGAAAAAATAGCCAGAAGAAATATATTTGCATTTTGAATGGAGAATATATCCATCACATCACTCAACCTATAGCATAGGATAGGATAAAACTGAGACATTCTGGCTACATTCTGCCTTAATTTGTTTTCAATATGTTGAGGATTCTAGAGCTGGCAGCTCTTAAGAACATCATTCTCACTTTGAAATTATTTTGGGTATTTTATTGGCTTTGAAGGGATCAGGAAAATGTTCGCATACTTTTTGCCTAACAACAAAATTTTTAGATAACTGAAGGTGGAAACTCTTTGTGAGACTATTCAGAGCAAGCTTAAGTTTTTCCACAGGGTACTGCGGCCTGCTATATTAAGACACTATTTGTAAGCATTTCCAGGTGTCTAACAGCATGACACCCCGGATCTCCCAAGATGTAGAACATCACATGGGCTGAATGCTTACATGGCTTCAGGAGGGGAATGGACAGGTTCATGGTGGAACAAAACATTTATTAGTAAATGCATCCAAATTACTTTCAGCTGAGAAGTCTCAGAGGTACCTGAAGGAGTACTCTGGGAAAATACCACACATGTCACCTGAAACAAATACCCAGGTATGTTCTTTTGGTCATCTCAAAATCTGATCAGAGATGGTGAGCTATTTAACTCTTCTCATCTTCTAGTTTAGGGCACATCATGTAGAGTTTTTGTTTTGCTTTTTTTCTCTTCTGTGTTTCAGAATAATTTGCCCACGGTGGGTCTTAAATGTTTCCAGTAGAAAGCAATCCAAGAAACCTGATATTTCTTGATATGGCTGTTGAAAAAGTGCTTCTAGAAATTCCCCATGACACAGTTGGAGTTTGTAAGTGATGAGTGGTAGGTAATGGACTCCATAAAAACTACATTCCTTAAACTAGATAAAACATGGTTCTTAGCAGAGTGGTATAAAATGTGACTATTAATCCTGTCACATTTTTAGTTGATGAGCAGTCAGAAGTTTCACACCAATTTATCATATCAAAGCACAGATGTTGTATCATTTAAAAAACCTGTGAAAAGGGTAATTTTTCTCTATAGCTATGCAGCTGGTGAAGCTAAGAGTAGATCAGAGACACCCAGGTTTTGGTCAGTCAGCCTGAAAGAACTGGAACATTATGTGTGCTTTACATTTCAAGACTTGAATACCTACTACAGCATAAAATTTAGAATGAATGGGATTATAACACGGTTCTCAAATTAAGACCCCATATAAGAGAGTCCATGTGCTTCTTGGTCCTTCTCACTTATATTTTACTCACTTCCCGTCAGATAATTTGAAGACTGAAGGTTACGTTCAAGTGAATAAAAACATTGTGTTCTGCCAAAGCCATATAGTTTTTGAATGAATTTCAGTAACAGGTTAGCTGTTCACAACTACCTAAAATGGTAGGTTACATTTCCTGAACTCCTAAATTAATTTCTATGTATGATTGTGAATATTTGATGTAACATTATCCTATGAAATATTTAGACACAATAGAAGAAATATCAGAGAAAAATTAAGCAATTCTGACATTTGATCCATAGCAATTCACCTCTCTTTCAGAAGTTTTTATTCAAACAGTCCATATTCAGTTATATTCTGAGCTTCTGTTAAGACAAGCTGTTAATGAAGAAACGATATATTATTTATTTTCCTTCATTATAATCAGTGAATAAACTTACTTGAATCATTGTCATATAAATAATGAATCTTTAGGATTTCTGTTCTCAAGTCAGGATTTCCAGTGTTAGTACTTTGGGTTATGTTGCTTAAGGTATCCACTATGGATATAGATTATTTGTGTCTGTGTATCCTGTTATTATTCAGAGGGGTTATAGTAGTAAGTACCTTCATCGTCACCCAGAGGAATATGTTATTTTCTTAAATGACTGAGTGTACCTCTGCTTTTCCTTCTTAGAATTTCATCATAGCTAGGGACAGAAAGACGTGCCTTGCTAGCGTCCACTTTGCTCAGAGAAGTACCCAGAAACCCAGCCACACAAAAGGAATTCCACATATACAACATCCAGTAAGACTTACTGTTTTCATAAGGAAAGCCAGTGGCATGTGAATGTACTTATTGTAAATGGACAAACTCATCTCATGATTCAACACAATATTTTGCAAACATTTGTTAAACAATTGTTGCTAAGACCTGCAACCTGCCAGAATTTTGTTCACTTTTTATGTTCACAAGGTATTATTCATCTGACACCCGTAATATGGAGTAAATTCTGCTTTTGACATGGTGTGATTGAAACTTGAGCTGATGAACAAAGGCTAACAGAAATAAGCAAAATAGAGTGGAAAATTACATAAAGCAAAACACTATTTTTTGCTTGTAAAGGTTCATGCTGCACAGCTATTCAAATATTCCTGTAAACAAACCTCCCCAAACCACAAACACCCACAAGAATGTTAATGACCAGAGGATAGAAAAGAGTACAGTCATGGTCAAACCAAACAGCTGCTCCAAATTCAAGTACACACTGCAAACATTGCTTTTGCAGAATTACACCAGCTCTTCTATTTTGTCACACCACAGTCAAAGAAACCTGAAGCCCTCTTTGATCTACATGCTTGTAGGATACTGACTTATGACATTCAAGGTAGCTAGCAAAGGATTTTAGAGAAATGTCAACAGCAGGTTCATATATTTATCAAAACCTTCCTTGGTACTTGATAAAAAGTGTGATCAAGTTCCCAGTGGTTGAAGAGGTTGCCATTTTAAGAAGCTTGTTTAGAAAATACAATTTATTAACAAATTGTATTGCTTTTCCTTTTATTATTGTCTGAGAAGTTTGTAGTCAAGAATTTAAAATCATTTAGAACCTAGGATATCATCATCTGTCCAGATGCCCGCTGACACAGGGTATCAGACCTTTATACGCAGTAGACAATTCTCCAAATAGGCATTTGCTCACCAAGGCAAGTTTATTGCGCTCTGCATTTATCTCTAGCTTACAATTTGCCTGCTTTATAATTTAGAAGAATACTTACTTCCCTCACCTGTAATTTGCCTGACCTGTGGATTTTAGTCTGTTTGTTATAGTAGAACCCAAAATTTCCCAATGACAGCCCTGAAGACTTAAAAAGCTACAAAGACCTGGTCTGTGACTCCAGGTTAAAAATGTTACTTATATTTTGTTTTGAATTTTCCTTACAGTAAACTAAGAAATCCATTTCACTACAGGTTCAGTACAGCAAACACAGGTAAGTGTCGTGTTGCTATATATTTAATTTCATTAAAAAGTGACTTTATGAATATTTATAAATTTAAGCATGCAGAGACACACACAAACGAAGTATGCTATAATGTCATTTGTCTGCCAAGCTGTATTGCTACGAGTGGGTCACTTGCCAGAGTGAAGTTGTGGAAGGAGTAAGCAGATGGTACAGTAGACAAAGCAAAAAGAAGCTTTTGATCATGACAGTTCAATGTGTTACCCAGTGGTGCTGCGATTATGTTTCCTGTATAGCAAAGGAAGCCATTAAATAATTTACTTAACTCTCATGTTATTGAAGTTGTTCCAGAGCCTAACAGCACATTGGTGCCTTTGGACTCTTGACTATTTAGAGTGCTTTGTTCATTAAAATTGGAGAAGGGCTTTCATTCTTTGTGTTTATTGTGCAGCATACATGTTCTGAGTAGCTCTGTAGGTCTTACTATGTAGAAACAGATAGTCCTGGCTTTAGGGTTTTCATTGCTCAAGACAAATTGGAAACAATGTCTACCACCACTTATGCTAAATGATCAGATTTCCTGAATAATGTGTATGGATAATGTTCCTAAGATATCTAGGAACCTTAATGCTTTCTTCTGAATGATGCCAGTGAAAGAAAACATCTTTTACTGGATGGCAATGAACTGATTAGAGTTTTGAAGCCCCTTAAGAAAGTCAAAGGAGAGAATCTGATAATAACAGAGGATAACTTTAATTACTTAGCTATTGTGAAGGAAACACAGCAGACTCTGGAATACGGTGGATGTTCTGGAAATACCTAATGACAGTTTTTCTGCAGAAGCTTGCAAAAATTATAAGAATGCATTAGTTTTGAATTGGAGACTAACTGATGAGAAAGAATTGGTTAAATTCAAATTGTGGACATATAAGATTATCAGTTTTCCTTGTAGGATTATTTATGTGGAAGTGGTCAATTACAGAAGGAGTCAGGATGAAAAAGTAAAGATGGATTAAAAAAAAATAAAAAACAAACAAACAAAAAACTTCAAAAAGACCAAAAACCAGCTAAGGATATTCCCTTAGATGATAATCTTAACAGACAAATAAGAAGAGCTAGTTTTATAGTCCTACCCTTCAGAATGCAAAATGGAAATGTGGAAACTGTAGAACAAGATGTTGGGCTGCCTCTAGAAATCTTGCAGAAAGTCATCGTCAGGTTGTAAAAGACAAGCAAATAAATACAGCTTGGATTTCTTTGTTTCCCCCCTCTGCACTGCAAGAGTAAGAAGGTCTTGGGTAAAGGCCACATGTTTAAACTGCCCTTTAAGCACTGTAATCACATCAGGTATAATACAAGTGATTAATGAACTGGAGGTAATTATTTATGACATATGCAGAAATAAAAATTTATGTAGGAAATACAAGCTATGAGAAAAGGCTGAAGGACTTAATATTAAGCTTAGAAAAGAAAGGTGGAGACAGGATGTGATAACAGCCTTCTTGTATACAATGTTTTAGAAAAGTAGGCCAAGATCAATTCCTCTTGGGCAAGTAGACAGGGAGCTTACATGAGTACACATTATGATAACTGGTACCATAACAAGATATGGTGGATATTTTAGTAATGCAGTTGTGTAACTGAAAAGGGATAAAAAATAAAAAAAAAAAAAAAAAAAAAACCCACCACCAAAACCACCAAGAAACCACCAACCAACCAAACCAAACTCAAATTTGCTTTGAAATCCCTCTGTCTATTTGGAATTAGTATGAGACTGAAGCTGACAGTGTGGTCCTTACCACCTCCTACCAACAACTGTCACAGAATATGTTGACTCCAGTGACTGCTATTTCCACCCATCAGCTTCCTTTACCAGTCTGACCCAGCTATATTCACTCACCCTGAGCCCACAGCTCTGCAGCAGCTGCTGTGAGCAGGAGGAAATCAGCACTTTTCAGGGATGTAGGAGTGTGCAGATTTGATCCCCTGAATCTCAGCTTACTAATAACATGCTGTTCACTACTCTGTATGTGTGCTTGCACAGAGGTTGTGTTCCAAGAAGAGAAATATATTGCTGAATCAATGACGTGAGATAGATTTCCAAAATTTTTCTTTTTTTCATGTGTCCATTGGTATTATAGATATTTCTTTTTATTCAGTTCTATTTATGCTGTTTCTTGGATCATCCTGTTCTCTATATCTCTGTTATAAAATATTATTCTAATTAACATTTCAAGCAATGAAATAACTGTTTGCCTTGTTATCTTTGTGAAATTAAAATAATACATTTTCAAACTTACTTCTTGTTATATCGCTTTCAGTCTTCTCTCACACTCTCCAGCTTTAACAATAAGCATGTCTGAACAACCTTGCTTTTAAAGTAAGCAGTCAAAATTTTCATTAACTGGCCTCTGAAATAAATAAGAATTTATTTTGTTAAGAATAAGAATTAAATTTGTTATTGTCTTCAACATTTGACAGTGAGGACGAAAATTGTGAGATTATGTCAGACAAAAGATCTGTCAAAACACTTTTTTTTTTCTATCATGATAAGAAGTCAACTGCTTAGGAAAGATTTTCTAGAAAATCTAGGTAGGAAAGAATGGGTGATTTCCCCAAGGTAACCTACAAAAACTTACGTTTCAGGCACGTCCTGAGCCTGAGGTGATGGTATCTATTTGACACACCCTGACGTATTTCTTCCCCGTGAACTTGTTTCCCTCAAGTTACTATAATCTTTAGCATCCATAGTGTACTGCAGCAAGGAGCTCTGCAAGTCAAACACGAGACATGGGGGAAGCTGCTTTTCTGTGTTTTTTTTTTTCAACCTGCTCACAGCTAATTGCATTTGATGTCTCTTAGTTCTTGTACTGGAAGAGACACTGGATAATCAATCTCTTTTTGTCCTCGTCAGGCATGATTTTTCAGACTTCTGTCAAATTCTCCTTCAGCTGTCTTTTCTCCAGTAGGGTAAGTCCTTTTCTACTCAGTCAAAGTAAGGAAAATATTCTATATTATTTTTCATCTTTGTTGCCCTTCTTTGAGCCTTTTTGTAGAGGAGGACGAGAACTGTGTGGTGTGGATTTACATAGGACCATAAATGTTTCCTATTATTTCTTCTCTATTCCTTCTCAAATAATTTCTAATATGCTATTTTCCTTTTTCACTCTTTCTGAGCTGTGAAAAATAACTGAACTACACATCATAATGCCAAGATCTGACTCCTCAGCTATGTTGTTCAACATACATCCCCTCATTCATATGTAAATGTAGCCTTTTTTTCACCCATGTGCATTACATATTATTTACCTAGATTTAATTCCGTTTTGTGGGCCTGATGCTATTTTGGAACATCCTTAGGCAGACCTTTGCAGCCACAATCTTTTGTTCTCACAGCCTTATAACTATATTTTCAGTAAAATTTGTCATGTACATTAAAGACTTCATTTTCAAAAAGTCATATTGGTTCCTGGTTTGCTGGTTTTGTTACGTTTAATGGCTTGTAATTCCCTGGACCATTCCTAGTATATATCTTGAAACTTTGTCATCTTTACTCTATCTGCTACTTTCTTATTCTCAGGTATGAAAGTGGGTTTGAGTGATACTTTATATACCACAAACAGTTGTTCACCTTTCTAGTCCTTGAACTCCTTTTGAATTCTTAGGTAAATGCTGACTGGTGCAATTGTTCCTGTTTGATTTTGTTGTTTGTTCTGTAACATTTATTGACACTTCAATTTCATTCAGTTCTTCAGTGAATACCCAGTAATGAAGGGTTCCAGTGTGGGAACCTCCCCAAGCTCTTCCACAATGAATACAAAGGCAGAAAATTAATTTAGTTTTCTGGTTGGCCCTTTTTTCTCTGAGTGCTTCTTTTATTCCTTTATTATCTATTGACTCCAGAGACATTCTGGAAGGCTTTTTACTCCTAATGTATTTGAGGAACAATGCATTAAGTGTATAAAAACTACCGGTAAATACTTTTCTAGTACAAGTTTTTTTTTTGGTCCCTCTTACTGTATCTTTTACATTCAGCTTCCCAGCACCTGTACTCTATTTTCTCATTTGAACAAAACCTTAGATTTTCTTAAAGCTACTACTCAAATTGAGTGACCTACCTTCCCCAGCAGTTTAGCCATACCTTTTACCTTTTTCCCTTTCTCAGGTCTTATCAGAAAAGTGACATGCATCTGCTTTATGCCTTAAAATGTTATTATGTAGCCTACCTGAGAGCTGCACAAATTTAATGCCAGCTCCTTCCTCTTAGAAGAACTTTAAGCTCAAGATTCTGAAAATATTTAAAACTTTAAGAAAGTGATTGTGATCATCATATCCATATCAATTTATGGAAAACAAATTCATAATTTGCTTTTATGGCTGTCTGGAATTCAATAATCAGCAGTAGCTTAGATGATACGTCAGTTTAGAACAGTTGTATGCTTAAAACTGTGCTTATATCTGTAGTACCTCAATGTGCACTTAGAAGAAGAATTTTTTTCCTCCTCAGTTGGATTTTGCATTGACCATTGCTCAATTATTTAAAAAAGTGAGGATTAGAACACCTGCTATAGGAATATATTAACTTAAAGCTCCTTCTTCCTAATGTATTTCTTGGTAGTTCTGAGCCAGTTATATTAATTTAGGAATATGCAGCAATCATACCTCCAGAGTCTAGGCAAATTTGTACCAGATGAAAATTTGATTTATAGTATTTCCTTTAAAGATAAAGATGGTCAAAAAGAACTAAGCTTTTTGGATTTTTGTTTTGTTTTTTGTGTTTATTTATTTGGTTGGTTGGTGGGGGGTTTTTTGGTGGTGGTGGTGTTTTGTTTTGGTTTGGTTTTTTCTTGAGATCTTCCTTACAGGCAAAGATACCTTCTTGTATTTAGATTTCAATAAATTAAAAATTAATATGAAAGAGGGAAAAGCAGGAGATACGGAGTTAAGTAATGTGTAACTCCCATCTTGTATAGTCAAAGCCTAATCTAAATTAAATTTTAAGTACTTTTAAAAATTACTATCTTATTTAATTAGAGCGGTTTAAGATTTGGGCAATTTCTGTTCACCGTAACTCACCTTAGGTTCAAGGTCCAGGTTCGAAGCACTGAAGGAAAGGATTATGGTAAATCACTACCTGGTGATCGCCAGGATATTGGTTACTCAATAACACTCAGTTGGCTAAACAAAGATCAATTGCTGTATACACACAATGAGAATCTTTTTACTTCTCTGCATAGTAGAGAGCAGTAAAATCTCAAAAATGCAGAGTAAGGGGAAAAAAAAATAATCTCCTTCCAAGTTTTATATAAGGCTCATGTTGTAATTAGGTGTTAGAATAAATACCACTTAATTCTCTGCCTTTCCCACAATAAAAGAAAATGAAAATGGTATCTTCTATCTTTAAAACCAGATCATAATAATATATCAGAAATTAAATGTAGTGACATTAAATAATAAGGAAACTCTCTAGAGGATAAATTCGTATATTTCCTTGCAGGTTTTTTTTTTTCTTTAATATTTTCTCTTTTTCTCCTTTTTTTGTCTCATTTGTGTTTTATATCTACTCCAGCTAGTGTTTGCTTTTGAAATCGTGAACTCACCACAGGCTTCTAAGATTAGTGTGATCTTAGGACGATTAGTCTGATTAGTTGAGACAGAAAGTTATCATTTATAACTAGTTATTTGGTTCAGATGTTTCATATCAACGGTGTTCAAAAAGATTTATGGTGTGTTTTGTTGTTGGCTTTTTCACCCTTAATCTTGATGCATTTTATACATGACAGTTTAGATAGAAAAGACAGAGAACTTGGTTTCCACAAAGACTTTTCCCAGGTCTCTTCAGATTCTGTCTTACGTAAGTGTGTGATTAAACAGGTCGTAAAAACCTAGAACATTGTTTAGGGGTGGGAAAATGTAGTTCTACACAATCATACCTCTTGTAATGGAAGTTTCAGTACTAAAAAACATTGCCAAAAATAGTCTCAGAGCTCACTCGATCAAATGGAAAGATTGCAAATATATCTCTGCCAGTGGAAGAAATGTATTTCTAGGAAGGCAAGGAGACCATTCACAGCCTCCAGATTGATCCCCATTATGCCTATGAGAGTCTCGTGGCTAAATTCCAACATTTTTCTTGGAAAATACATTCCATAGCGGAACAGCCATTTGTCTTAACACCCCATGGCTGCCTACAAACAAAGCGTTCTGCCAATGACTGGCACAAACTTCAACCTGCAGTCTGAAATCAAGCTGGTCCTTTTTATTCTTTCCTTTAAAAAAAAAAAAAAAAAAATTCTCAAGGGCACATCTCATAGCCTGGAAGAGAACACAGAGGAAAGCAGATGGCAACACCATTTGCAGCCTGAGTGACAGCAGAGGAAGCCAAAATGCTAGATTAACAGCCTCATCCTATCACAAATCTTTGTTAACTCAACTCAATTGCATAGCGTTTTTGATGGCCCAGAACTGGGCAGGCACCTTTCCAACAACAGAAGGCATGATCCCAAAAGGAACATTGTGCACCCTAAAAACATCACAGATAGAGGAAAATGGTAGCGAAGGTCACTGGCTACTCTGCAGCTTGGGAACTTAGGAGGGGAAAAACAACACCTTCACACACCTATTGTAGAATTTGGATTATAAGGAGAGGATTTTAAGAGCTCATTCATCTGTTTTGTTGTTCTAGGGTTGACTTTTATCCCCAGACTGTGGCAAACCTCCAGACCAGGGAGATCTGTGCAAATTTCTAACTGCTCCAGAACAGCATAGATGTGATAGACTGCACTTCGCAGCAGTTGCATAGACAGAGGAAGAGCTGGTATCAGAGGGGTCTGAATAGGAAGAAAAACAACACAGTGAGCAGTCATCTCACAGAAAGGCTGGCATCAGCAAAATATTGTAAGATGTTGGAAACCCACTGGTCTCTGTGGGGTTTGGTACAGAGAGGGGAGGGTTCTTTGCCTGGTTTATAGGAGAGAGGTTCCTATTGTAAGATGTTGGAAACCCACTGGTCTCTGTGGGGTTTGGTACAGAGAGGGGAGGGTTCTTTGCCTGGTTTATAGGAGAGAGGTTCCTATTGCAAGATGTAAGTAAGTTTCCACTTCAATTATTAATATAGATCCTCTCAATAAATATAGATCTTTTCAGTGGATATCTACTTCATCTAGTGCCTATTTTTACATATTATATAGAAGGCATGAAAATGATGAATAACCTCTGAGTTCCTGTTTCAGCCCTGGTGCAGCAGGACAACCAAAGAGTATGAGGTCATATCATGTGTTCAGATAAGCTTTTCACATAATGTGTGACCCCCAGAGTAAGACCAGATCTCTTACGAATGTGGGATTTGCCAGGGTGGAGAAGCTAACACCAGCTGCTTCAGACAGAGGTGGAAAAATAAAAGAGAAAAGCGAGAAAATCTATTGACTAGCTCAGCCAGTTAATCGCACGGTGCTGCACACTGGGAAGATCCCAGCAGGGAAAGATGGTTACATTACAAATGCTATCTTGATTAGCATATGGATCTGAATTTCTTACATGTGATAGGGCAGTGTTTCCAGAAGTCCCACCTATGGTGTTGGGCAATACAGGTATGGCTGCTCTTGTATGCAGCTGGTGAGATCTTCCTGTCCAGGATGTTCTATGTTGCTATAATCTAAAAGTAGTACTCTACCATAGGAGGGCACTGGCAGCACATCAAAGTGCCAACTAGGAGACAGTGATCCCCATCTTTCAAAGCAATATTGCCTTTCTTCCAGGGAAAACCATGTAGACTGAGTGTTATATTAAAAAGACTTCCACTGATTGGTTTTGTAATATCCTTCTCCCTGAAGGAGATGGTCCTGCTTTCTTGGGATAACACTTTCTCATGAAGCTGCCTCTTAAAACTTTCTCTGTAAGATGCATACTATGGAACAAGAGAAGAACCAAATACTCAACAATATTTTTGTTGTGTGTAGTTCTGCATTTAATATTTTTAATATTTTTACTTCTGCTTATTACAAATCTACATGCAGTGATTTTAATGATAAATGATAATTTACTTGAATACTTAGTGTGAATTGCATGTCTGGAAAATAGAACAAGTTTCCATTTGAAGTAGTTCCTCATATTTGACAGTAACTGCACTTTGTGTCTTGTAATAACTCAGAGGCCAAATGAAGTTCTACCTGTAGTCTAACAGCATCAACGAATTCTTGATTGCTCCCATCCCTCTCGTAACTGATTTTTATCATGTTTTCGTCACAAAACACACTTCTGCCATTCTTCTGCATCCTGCCTGCTGTGTATTCACACGTTCTTAATAGCTTCTTTGAAGATAAAATTATCAGACTAGTAACATGACCTTATTCCTCTCTTCTGCTTATTTTTCATCTCTCCTTTCTATCCTTTGGACACTGATTGATTGAAAAATACCATCCAACCTCTGCACTTTATTGCCTCTTATCCCTTCTACTGACCATTCTTTCATTCACTGTCATGTTACTCTAAGTTTCTCATATACTGCAGTTTTCATTTTTCCCATCTTCATTCTAAAATCCTGCTCTGGTATTTTGTTATTAAGAACAATCTTGCACTTTAGCCCATTTGCTTCTGTAGAGACCACTTTACCTTCCTGTACTCATTTACCTTTATTCTTATTTGCCATGCTGTTTTCAATTCCCTCAATTCCATGCTCAGTCCTGTTAGCTCTGCCTTGCCTCCTTTACACTCGATCAATTCAAAGCAGTCATGCCAAAATTTTTAATGGTCTATTCTTAGCCAAGTCCCAGAACCTGCACTCTGTCTTCATCTCTGCAACCTGACAGCTGCCTTCAATACTGCCACCACTCTCTTTTTTTCTTGAAATATTGCCCTTCCCTGATGATTCAATTTTCTTGTAGTTCTCCAAACTATTTATTCACTCAGCCCTTATCTGCATGATTCTCTTTTTAATCCCACAAAGACATCTTTGACTGTACAATTGCCTGATCTACATCTCAATTCCATATGTCTCTTTTCTGTTAAAAAATAAAAATTCTACCAGTTTGTCTTGTGACTTAAGGATGTGTATTTACTTGAGGTCAACCTGAAGGTGATTAAGCATAGTTCTTTAATCCCAACCCCTGAGAGCTGTCTTGCAGGGAACAGTGGTATTGTCCACATGTGACTGGGAAAGTCACTAGGCAATGCAAAGCCATCTTGCCCTAACCCTTTCATGTCAGTTTTCAAATTTTCTTTGAACATAATTTCAGTAACACTTAGGTAATGACATAATTTTTTATTTGGCTGAGTGGTATCTTTCTACACCCTTCCAATGCTTCTCTGTCACCTATTGTCTCACACACAGGTGTTACAAAAAAAAACACATAGGTGGGTTTTTCTGTTGACCCTCCTTTTGCTATGTGCTCTTTCTATAGCGCCTTTCAGTGAGTGATCTTTATCTCTGAGGAACTACCTGTTATGGCAGTCAGGACAATAGTAAAATGGTGTTAACAGCAAAAAATTCAGCTTGTGGATGATGTGCAATCTGGTGACCAGACCCTTTACAGGGAGCTTTCTGGTTAAGAATCTTTCAGGGAACAAAGCTTGCAAAAGTTCTGCCATTTCGTACTCCTATAGTAATCATTGTAGCTTCCACAACAATTTCATAAAGGATGGTACATCTTTGGCATCCCTATACTACTCTGTATATATAGCCTTTCTGACAGACACTTATATTATGGGATTTCTTGTATTGAACTGTAGTAGTCATATGTTTGAGAGGTAAGGTCAGTTGGGGTTCTTTAACATGAACAAGAAAATAATGTACCTGGTTTGTTTTTTCATTTCTTCTGCTTTCTGTTATTATCTGAACAAATTGTACCTACATCATAGCAGAAATATTAATTAAAACATAAAAGTATCCTAAAAAAAGAAATTATAGCTTAAACCCACAACAGACCTTTTACTGTGCTCCTTTGTTTGAATGACCTCTTGCAGAGAAACTCGAGGGTCATTATTGTGGAAACTTTCAGGAAAAAGTGATGTCACCAGAAATCATTTTAATGGAGCCTCATCTTCACATCCTATTGACTTATCTGCTAAGTATGAAGGGAAATCAATAAGCAGAATCATTTTCACATCTTTTAAACATCTACAGTAGCTAAAAGATATTGTCCAGTGCAGAAATGAATCATTGGAATGAAAAGTCATAACCACTGATAGACATGAAAACATTTTTTTAATATTTAAAAGGTGATTTTCATGTTTTGTTTACCACCTTTTGATGTATTTGGACTAAAAGTGAATTTCACTCAGTGACAGTAAAAATTTTGTATGAAATGGGTTAAAATACTGAGATTTTCCAAATTATAAGATGAGATCCCAGATAAACCAACATACATTCATTGATATTTGTTTGCTGCAACAGAAGACCTCAACTGGCTTACTCACTGCTTTTAAATTAGGAGACTCATTCCATGAACAGCTAATGGAGAGCAGATAACTCTTGAATATTAATTTAGGAATGTACTTCTTACCATGGATTGTTTAGTGAGAACAATATGAAGTGTTTCTAGTGTCAGATGTATTTCTCATTCACCTCCACCCAGCCACTTTAGCGGCATTGCGTTCACATTACAAAAGAGAACTGCAAAATAAAACAGATCATTAATTATCCCATAAACCCATTTAACTCATAGACAAAGTTGTAAATTAAAAGTTTGACATTTTTTATTTGTATGGAAAGTGCTTCATGTCTGCTGCTATTTTGTGTCCCAGGGGTAATTTTGATCTGGTAACTGCTGAAAGCAATGCTCCTGAGAAACAACAGAGCCACTGGTTTTCCAGGTAAATTCTGAGATTTTACCTTAGAGAAGAAATACACTATTTTGTATTGTATGGGAAATAGAAGCTAAAAGTTTACTTTCTGTGGAGTGCTTTTTCTGATTATTTGTGAACATTGCATTATTTTAGTCTGATTATTTACTAATAAGTATCAGCCAAATTACAATAAATTAATGTTATTTTGGTTTTTCTTCTTGATTATGAAAGGGTTCTTCATTAATAATCCTAAACCGGTTTATAAAAAAAGCTTTCTTCAACCAAAAAGTGACATGATTTTAAATTATTTCAGATGATCCAATTGTCGGATCTCTACCTTATGAAACTTCATAGAGGCTGAGTTTAGTTGCTTATTACTTGACAGAGGTCAGATGTGTTTAAGCTTCCTTAAGTAAGTCACAAAAAGCCATTTTGTTATTACCAGTATTGTTATTGAAGATGATACAAAAACATCAGAACCTGTGTGGTTTAGCTGCAGTGTTTGAACCCAGTCATTGATAAATGAATCCAATCATGCTAGATAGAGGGGGAAAAGTAGTTTCTGCCCACCGGCTCCTTTGGCTTCCCATTTCTATTCAACAGCCAGTTCCTGGAAACTGTGATCTTCAGATCACTCATCACAGTTAAAATAAAAGGGAATAAAACCAAGTATAGCTTGATTTGCAAGTAATCATAGACTGAAACTTATTAAGTGATACTTTGGCTGCTTCATTGTAAATTCATTTTCTCTGCTCATTCGGAGCTGGCAGTTTGTTGTCTCACATAACCAAAGGTTACAGAGTCCTCTCTAGGGTTGACTATGAAAGTAGCAAATTTCCACACTAAAGCCATCAAATCATTGGGCCAAAATATCCTAAAGATATATGAAGTTTGTCAAATAATAGAAAATATAATAATGCAAAATTCTGTTATGTCATTATTTGTTATGATTGTTTTTGTAACTATTACTCAGAAGTTCTGTGTGTTACTGAACCCACAGATGCGTGAATAAGTATCAAAAGGGTTCTAATATTGGATGAGAAACACAATGGTTCCAATAAATTCTACAGGGAACTCTTTTCCAAAAGACTTTCTGCTGACAAAAAGGTGTATTTGAGTATCATGTCTGCATGAGTCTCTAATTAGACTACTCCATTTCTGCAGCTCTTTCTCTCCCCTATGCTCAGAGGATACAGGCTGTGAGTTTTACCACTGACCTTTACAGGCAGGCTCAGCTCCAGGTAGTTCCTTTCCCCTTAGCCACTTGCCAGATTAAAATTGTTCCATGTCTCCTCAGAAACGCTGACCTCCTCACCAGCCTCCAGCTGTGACTGCTTGTGCTGAATGATGGCATGGCACCAAGGCAAAGGGGTGTGCAAAGGAGAAAGACAAGGCTTGCTCTTATTGTGTCTGTATAAACTCTTTGCTTCAATTATGCTCATCTGACAGATGAAACACCTTGCTAATTCAAAAAAAGAATTTTTACATGAAGGGCATTACTTCCTCAAGGCTTTCCAAACTAAATTAATATTCAATTTAAATCTTTCTTCACCTTCTAATCTTTGAAAATCTAATCATGCATTTTTCTTTTATTGCATTACCACATCAAAGCAAAACTTGTTGTGGATACTTATTATTCTAAATTCACTGTCTGTGCTTACAACAATACTTTCATGAACAGCTTTAGTTTCTAGTAACCTCATCTGTACTGTCAATTGATTTATTTATGTATTAGTCTATTTATTAATTTATTTATTGTGATAGAAGAATATTGAAACCTTTTTCAAAGAAACTACCAACCAAGGGCAATTCTTTAATCAATGTAAATTGACCTAAGCAGACTGATTTCATTAGGCAATTGTAACTTGCTTTCTGAGTATATTTACAACTTACCTGTTACCTCTATCAGCCTCACACAATCTTAATTGTGTATTGACTTGTGAAGAAAATTCAGCAAGGTCAAACTCCAGCCAAAATTTAGAAGATATTAATTATGTTTATAAATTCTGTAAGTATTTGGTAATACTGTCTAACCTATGCACTCAGGGGGTTCAGTCTTGCAGGGGCTTTCAGCAGATAATGCAGCAATTCAACAAAGTTACAGAATTCTTACTGTTAGTACAAAACTTTGTGAAGCGCTTTTCCTGTAACTGAACCAACATCTAAATATCTAGCCTGGGTTGTAGAGTAGTTGTTGAACTGGGTAACAGAGAAAAGTTTGAGTGAGAATCAATAAGGGCAGGAGGCAACCCAGCTCCAAAACCTAACTCAGATTAGCTGGTCTGTCTAAGGTCTGTGCAAAATGAGAGACTTCAGCATGCACGTGAGCTTTCCTTTACTTTCCTTCTTTTTCACAGATAGTTATGTTGCTTTGAGAGAAGTAGTTCTTAGTCACTGCCTTTCCCATAATCCTCAACATTCCTCACAAGCATCAAAGCTACCTGTAACACCAAAGAAAAATTCTAGGAAGGGAGGTTTAAACAAAAAAAAAAAAAAAACACAACACACCAAAACACAAAACCAAAAAACTCCTGTAGCTAATGATTGGCTGTTTAGAGAATACTATGGGTTCTGCCCTGAAAAAAAATCCTTTTACAGGAGTCAGTCAAAAGTGCTGCTAACTCTGTAACAGTACCTGATAGAACACTTGCTTGTTTAAATCATGTTTTTCATTTACAACACCATGGGATTGTATTCAAGAGACCAGATGTTTTCATGCACTTAGCGATGACTGCCCTTTGTTTTCATAACAACAGTGATGTGAACTGGAAATTTTTGTCAAAGCAGAGTAAACATGCACCCTCCAAAAAAAAAAAAAAAAAAAAAAAAGAAAGAAAAAAAAACCAAAACAAAAAAAACCCAACAAAACAAAAAAACATACAACGACGAAAAATCTCTCTGGGTTTCAAAAAAGTTACAAGGAATTTTGAGAATATGGCAGAGCAAATGCTGGATAGAGAAACAGATGTTTGCTAAAAACTGTATCACATCTATCTTATTCCTCACTGACCAAAGTCCATTAATGTTCTTGACCAGTTACAGGTCTTAAATGTCCTAGTCAGAACTCCTGTCAGCCCTATCTTGGTTGGATTTTAATAGGCTCAGCCTCAGATGTGGTTCTTTATATGTTAGGTTCAGTGTCAGAGAAAGCAGAGCTGCCATGATCACCATACATCTCCTAGGATGAAACCCAAAAACTTACAGTGGTGATCTTTTTTCCATTGTCTGAGATCCCAGAATATTTTCTTATATATACAAAGAGTGTTTCTGCCAAAGGAGTAAAGACTTTTGCTTCCAGGAGTGCCTGTGTTGGGCTGGTGGCAAGACAGGCCAAGGAGGTTGGACGTTACTGGAAAAGTCTGTCCATAATTTTTTAAGTTTCTAAGACACTGGTTGATAGTAGCAGTTAGGCCACTATGAATTCCTTCACAAAGAAATAGTTCTTATGCTGTAGGACCCATGCTCATAAAGCAAAGGAAAAAGAGGAGATTTTTCTACTTGGATCTTTGTTTGAAAGTATCTGATGAAATAAACATATTTCTTCCAGGCAGCTGCTTAAAATATATTAGAGTATCCACTTGCATTATTTATCTCAGTCTGTGTGCCTGAGCTGATTGTGCTGTGTAACTTCTCAAAGCAGGAAAGTTTGATTAAAGAACGTGTGCCTAACTCTCTTTTTTGAACTCAATACCAACTACTGTGCAATCATGTCTACCTCTTTTCACCTCATCATTTATAAGCCACAGTTTACTTACATTTCCATATCTATTTTAGTCAGTCAGTCTTACACAAACACAGCCTATTTTTCACTTTATATTTGGACACATAAGCTCTTTTATTATGTTTCAAATCTAGGGTTATATTCTGAAAAGCCCTCGAAAAAGCTAAAAAGTAATTTCAGATCTTATATTTAGTTACAACTGACAAATTTTAAGGTAGATTACCATATATTCACATGTGACAAAGATCAATTATACCTAATAAGATAAAATTATAGTAATTTTTCAAATAATTCATATTAAGGAAAAACCTGAAGCATTGACTTTTATATTACAGTCACATTTACTGTTTAATTTTGGAAGCAGGTGTTTTTCAAAGTCTATCTTGCCTAGTAGGGTCTTTAAATTACAGAATTACTGGACTCAGAGAAATCTCAGTCTTTTTGAAATTAGTGAGCAACTTGCCTTGACTACAAGGAAGACAAGTCCCACCTGGATAAAGCCACGAACAACCTGGGTTTATCTCGTAGCTGACCCTACTTGGACAAGGAGGTTGCACATAAGTTCCCCTCCCGAGTTCCTCTCCAAAGTTAATTATGCTATGATCCTTTATGCACAGTGATTCTGCTTTTCTTGGGCTGTTTTTTTTGGTTGGTTGGTTTGGGTTGGGTTTTTTTTTTTACTAAAAATTCTAGAAAACTGAATTAGTTATTAAACCCATTCCTCCATTCATTCACTAAGCAGTACTTCTCAAGAAAAAGTTCTTGTACCATCATTTGCTGAAAAGAAGTATCTTCATGAAGTCCCCCCAGGAATTTCTCAGTGGTCTCTTGCTGTTACATAGTTATTTTTCCAAACAGCTGTGAACCACATTAGATCCCTGTCCAGTGTGTCTGATACTCCATCATCTGCCCTTTGCCATGATGTACTACTTATATTTCAGTTTCTTATCCAGCTTTTTATCTCTGCAAGTGCTTTACCTCCCCCCAAAGCAGCTGCTTAGTTTTTGCAATTGCCCCTTGAAGCCACCCGTAAAATCATAGGAAAAGTCTGTGAAAAAATTGTGAATGAGAAGGAAAGAACAAGGAGAGAAGAATAAGTGAAGAGTAAGAAAGGAAAACAAAAGGCCACCTTTGAACTTGGAGGCCTTCCATAGTGCATCTACCTCCACTGCCAAGAAACCACAGATGTTCATCACATAAGCAGATGAAAGTGTTACTGCGAGGTGTTTGTTTGTTGCCAGTACAGAATCTTAATAATTTTCCCTGCAGCTGCACTAGTATATTTTTTTTCTCTAAGTTTTGATACTGAAAACTTTAAAAATACTGAAGTAGGAATAAGAAAACAGAAGAGCCTTATAGAAACCTCTTTAAAAGAAATTCTATACACTTTCTCCCCTGGTCTTTCCCTCTCTCTTGTTCACTTTCCCTTAAATATCTAAACTAAAAGGAAGCATTCTAAGATGTCTTGGGTTGCTAAGATTTCATGGAAGTTCCTGTTCAGAAGGTCTAAGGTAAGGCTGATAAACCATTTCTCCCAGCACTTCGACTCAGCCCTCTCAAATATTGGAATAAAGAGTTACTGCTTAGCAATGCTAATAGAATTTGTTGAGAGGTAATAGTGAATATATCCACTAACTGATTACAGTATCCTTTTTTTTCATTTCAGTTGTATTTCTTTTCATATGTTATAGAAGACAACATTTCCCACTGAAAGATTGTAGTTCTTTTTGAAAAGATTCAAAAATCAATTAGATCCTGCATTTCTGATTCACTGAACTAGTCAGTATGGCAAACAGGAGACTTCTCTGGCCTTTGCCCATACAGGATCTCCCAGCAGGCAGCATCCACTGAAGGTAGCTGCATAGCTGGTTTGTTCCACAGAAGAGGTAAAGGAATGCAAAAGCATCTTAGAATTAGCGTCCATCTTCTAAACCGTCTAAACAGTTCAGGACCATGACAGTCACTACAGAAGTTGGTCAAGTCAATTTTAGCCACTCTGGTCATCCATGTCATTAAACGAGATAGAATTTCACTGTGTGTGAAACATACTAATAATAATATCAGAAACTATTACTGACAAGAAGAGAGACTATTAAAAAGAATTCTAAGAAGCTGAGTCTCACTCTGAGCTGTTGAATTAATTCATTATATTTGTCCCTAAAACATTCTTATGAGAGGGGAGGTTCCTCTCTGTCTGAGGTTGACCTTAGTCACTGCCAAACAAATGGACAGTGAGAGCATCCTCACAGACTGTCTCCTACCTAGCAAACAAGATAAAATGGCCAGGCTTTACAGAAGCTCTCTGCTCTGGTTTGTATCAAAACTCTGTTTGTCTGAGATAATGGCACCAGTAAGAAGTCCTGCACTTAAATTATAGGTCTTTCTTTCATAAATCTAAAGGAAAGCTAACCAGGAACTCAGAAACATTAGACAAAAAAGGATTATACAGAAATATCAACACTTCAAGGACTTTTTTTACATGGCACAAGCTCAAGAGCTGATCCAGTTAAAGAATAGATTCACGGAGTCAGTACTTATGGTCTTTAAAAGATCCTAGTGAATTTATGCAGACGCTAGCTAATGACAAAGGCAAATTTAAACCTAAATGAAATTACAAAATGGTCAGAGATCTGCTAGTGACAGCCTTAGTAAAAGATATCTCATTAAAAAAATTAAAAAATCAGTATTTTGAACATGAGATTGCTATTATGTTCTGGCTTAGAATTGTTTAGGGATGCATCAAATGATTTCTAATATTTCTGAACACTGGAAGCCAGAGAAATAGATTTCAAATCTAGATTCATGTGAGCACCTCCTAGAAGCAGAAACTTACTAAATTCCACTAGCAATGAAAATTATGTTGAAAATTTTTTGCATAATTGCTAAGGTTTTGTGTGATGGACCACCTTCAGCCTTCAGATGAGAGATGTGATCAAACCTCCATTTAAATCAGTGGAACCCTGTTGATTTACTGTGGTTCAGCATTTGGCAGCAGACTGGGGTTTTTTTCCGATTAATAGATAACAGGGAAAAATAATTGCGTAGTTTATGTAATCTGCATAAACCAGGATGGTTTAAAAGTGATTTGCATCAAGTGACTAAAAGAGAGTGGGTCATGCCACTGTGTACTCCATGCGGCAAGGTATGTGCCAGTGATCTTTGGAGAAATGGATGTACACTGTCAGGAATTTGCTGTGATAACAAAGGACACAGCTAAAGTAAACAAATATGGAGAGTGGTGCATGGACCAAAAAAGCAAATTTGAGTAGTCTGCATCCTTTCTCTCCCGTCCTTGTTAAATGACTACTAACACACATGTCTGGGTAGAAAGGCAGGCAAGGGAGTTGCGTGTTGAAGGGCATTTAGTTCTAGATAAGAAACCATGCTAAAGTACTATTTATAATACCACAGGGGAGATGAAACACTGCACAGTGTTGTGGTTTGATTCAGCTGAAATGGCCTCTCCATGCTTGTCTGAGTAATATTATCAGGTACAGAGTTGAGAGGAGAGTCAGAATGCGCTTTTTGATGTGTTTTCCATTGCTGAGGTTCAAAGAATTGGCAGTTCCCCATGCAAAAGTGCAGGACCAGTGAAACTGCAGATATTTAACGCTCCATGTGGCAAAGAAAGAGTCAATACGTAACCTGAAGAGGATAACTTTTCAGTAGTTATGTCAGAGGCCAGTGATGATCCTGAGATACTTAGGGGAGAAAAACTACCTGAATATGCTGCAGTGGTTTTAGACAACAGGATATTTTGAATAATATATTATGAATATATGCTGAGAGAAAGAGCGATATGATCACATTTGCTTATCAGCTAGGGTTCTGCCCAATATCCTCGTGCTAGCCATAAAAATGATTAGGCTGTGTTTGTTCCCTAGCTGGAACAGATGTGGGGACTATGACTGACACTCCTTCTATACTATTATCACAAACAGATAGCTATCAGAAAGTCAGCCTCTTCCCAGCTTTGCAATGTGTCTCCAGGCTGTGACAGCACTGACATGAGGCATATTTTAAGCTGCCTGTAGATTCCAGAATGAATGAGAGATTTAATATGGGGGAATGTTCACTGATAAAAGTGACTTCTTTACTATGCACAGTCTGTGTGCTGCATTCCAAAAGGAGCAGATAAAAAGCAAGAAATAATAATAAAAATATATAGGTTGATTTATTTAAATATGATGATGTCCATCACCAGAAAAATATTTGCCTCACTGCAGGACAGAAAACTAGGAGAAAGGGATGGAAAAGGTACATGTCCTGTTAAGCAGCAGTTGGAGCAAGAAGTAGTTATTTGTAGGGAGAGCACTGATGTCCATGAAGATCATGAGAAAGCATGAATGTGTGTTAGGATATACCTGTAGCCCAGTCTGCCCTCTGTTTGCAGCAGGACAATCATTCATTAGGTCTTTCCAGTATTAGCATATTGGACTCTGAAAAATATGCATCTTTTATGTGGTATTAAAGACACATGGGACATCTCTCAAAATTCTTTAAATGAAATACATACATCTAGAACCAGGTGTAGTCAGGGATAAAGTAAGCAGCTGTCTAGAACAACAAATGTAGTAGGTCCTGCTACCCATCCATGGTCCTGAGAAACCAAAAACAGCACTGGGGGAGAGGCTGCAAGCATTTGCATTAAGGAGCTGGCTTATTCCAGTAATAGGAAACTCCACCACCACTATCACCATCACTCTGCTAATAGCTGGAAAAACAATACATATGTTCAGAGCTCCCCATTGGATGTGTGTTCTTGCTCCACTCCTTCCTGAATCAATGTTTATAATGAAAACTAGAGTGTTATTAGATTTGAGATGGGAATAGTTTAGTGCCAGGTAACGGGAAAAGGTTAGCTATTTTATACCTCGGAAGGTGTTACCACAAGCTGAATTTAGGACTGTAGAGATGGTACCAAAAATGCAAAACAGATCAGGTAATCTTGTTTTCCAGCCAGACCAGTTAGCAATGGACATAAAAATATCTCATAAAAAGGAGTCTAATGCCTCAGATCTTCACAAATGTCTAACAAATAACAGTTTGAGAGAAAGAAAAAATTATGCATAGAATATCATTAATATACGTTGCCTTATTCAGAGAACATATTTGTGTATTTTGAACATTTGCATTTTACAGTTTACCATGAAATATTCTTTCCTTGGTTTCAGAGAAGAAGCAGGCAGCCAGTAGAGTCACAGGTGTAAAAATGTTTTCCCATTTAAATGGCTCAAGCAGTTGTCTTTCACAAAGACTGAGACGAGCTATGAGAAGCAGCAGTTTATCTGTGCTTTGTCAGACTTGGGCAAAGGGGAGCACTACAGTCTATAGGGGTATGGGTGTTAGACGTGTGCTGTAGATTTGCTTTGGACTAGGCAATATCCTAAAAATAGTTTTTCAGCATCATCTCCCTGTTGGTGGATTTTTTTGTGAGCTTCAACAGAATCCTTAATGTTGCTTTAACCCTTTCATTATGGGGATAGATGGGGATGGCAAGGGGGGGAGGAAGACATGATCATAAACCAGTGGTAATTTTTATTACCACCTTAAAAGTATAATTATGAATTTATATTCTATTATAATTGTAATTTAAGTTATAAATATACATTTTTACTACTATCTAACTATATAATTAGATGCTTAAATATATATTTTAAAATTATAAACTGAAAAGTGGTAAAAAGAAGGTCACGTTGCATGATGCCCTTTTTCATGAATTAAAAAGAAAACTTAGAAAGTTGAAGTGAAATTATTGGGAAGAGAGGGATGAACTTTATTATGATCAAAGAGACTATAACTGTCAACTTTTAGATGGAATCAAAGAATAGGTTCATCATTTTTCCCTGTGGCAATTTAATTCACATTTTGTACTGTTCAGATAAAAGCATATTAATGGCAAATTACAGAAAGCATGTCATTGTAATGCAGTGAATAGCTAATTCCATTGTTAAAATGTATCAGTGATTCTCAGTCAAGGATAAATGACGTTGCCTTTTCTATGAATAAGGAAAAATCCTCAGCATGGTCAGGAAACGGATGAAAGTTAAAGATACTTTGTCATCTTAAAACTCACATGCTCATCAAATAGCTCATGCCCACTGCTCCTGCAAACATGGCCTGTTAAAAAAATGAAAATTTTTAAAAATCCCAAAGGACAAGTGCTGTTTTTCCACGTTACGTTGGTGGTTTTGTTCATTTGTCAGTACTCTGGGAATGTTGTTTTCACCAGTTCCCCTGTACGTTTAGTAAAATGGTGCTAAGGCATTAGTGGCTCTGGGACTGACCAAGCCACAGCCAGTTTCTGGGGTCTGAACAGATCCACAGACTTGGGGAGGGAGAGAGGATTTTAAAGGACT
Organism: Eurypyga helias; assembly: GCF_000690775.1. Lineage (NCBI taxonomy): Eukaryota > Metazoa > Chordata > Aves > Eurypygiformes > Eurypygidae > Eurypyga > Eurypyga helias. The sequence continues at coordinate 2,507 of NW_010245593.1, read as the reverse complement.
AAGAGAATTGAACTACAAAACTTCACAGGTACTGTAAAATTAGGGAAAAGTCCTAAACTCAGATTTGTTTGATGCAAAGTAATTTCAGGTTGGTGGGCTTTGTTTAAGCGTTTCCTGCTTCTCTCTAATACTGGGTGTCAGTGTGTTGTGCTGATTAACCTTCAGGTTGACAAAGACAACAAAACCTAAAAGCCTTCCTCTAGTTCTTCTGCAAGTCAATGATATTTGACTCTGAAGAAGGAAGGCAGAACAGTGGAAAAAGGAAGGAAGCTAATTGACTTTACCTCCTGGATGTCATTCAGGTGTTATTTAGCATCAAGAACAGGCATTCCTTCAGAAAGCCAAAACAACACTTCCAGTAACCAAAGATATCTTTCCAAGGAGGTATTAATCTTTGCAAACTTACAACCCTCAGGAATCATAAATATTTTCTTCTTGCTGGGATATTACTGCTCTTGCAATTATAAGGAGCTATGTGCATGTCTATTTTTAATCCCTATGAGTTAATAAAAGCTCTTACTGCTTGCTCCAAATCTCAATACCCAGGAGGAGTCTTTTCTTTCACTTCATTGTCCTCTTGATATTTTCCCAGAACCTGTGACCAAACTACACACATAGAGAAACTGGAGAGTTGTTGAATGGGTATTTTTTGGTTGCACTGTAAAGTAGCTCAAAAGCTTACCATCTTGAGATACATTAATACCAGTAAAATGCAATCCATGCCTAATGGAAAATTTTCTATTTCTCATCAGCCTACTTTTCCCATATTTATCATCCCTTGTTTTCATTCTTTTCACTTTCTGAAGATGTTTTATTTACTTGTATCTCAGTATAAAAAAAAAAGGGGGAGATATTTGGGCTTGGAAATCTTCGGTATTGCTCTGTTGGCTTTAGATATACAGAAATGTTGCAACAAAATAGCTTAGGAAAGTTTCTTGTTGCCATGGCAAATTCAAAGAATATACTTGTCAATTACTACAACTGGTTAAATACTTTTCCTTTACAATAAGGCTTTAATATTGAAAAGATATTGAAGCATTATCATATTAATAGAAATTGAGATAAAAGTCTTACTGTATAGTACAACTAGAGCTGACATTTCCATCTGTTCTGCTATGGAAAAGAAACTCGTTCAGGAGTGGAGGATTTGCTGCTTTTCAGGTAAAGATCAGGTAAGGTCACAAAAATGGCTCTGAGGCTAATCTCATGGGTTGCTTTATTTACTCCTTCCTAGCAGTGGCAGGTCAAGCCTGCATGGTTTAAAAGTCAGAGGTATAGGGTAAGGTTGATGTCTTTGTTTTGGCTTCCACCTCCACAACTTACAGCTGGGGTTTGAAAAAACAGTTTGTCTTCTTTCTCCATTAAAGATTCTTCCACAAGAGTCTGTCTGACTCTTTCATTCTCGAGACAAAAAGACAAGGAGAATATTGCGGATCTAAGTGCTAACAGTAATTCCCTCTCTAGCTGAGAGGAATTCCAGGACTTGTCTCTCATACAGGCTCCCTGATACCTGTCATATTCCCCAGCAGCTAAATCAGGTCTCCATTATTCTGGTCTCTATGCACTCAGACTGTAATATTCTCACAAAGACAGCTTTTCTTACTCTGTTTTGAATTGTATGTGGTGTAGCTTTTAGTTACTGCTGTAAATGGTCTCTCAGTATACCTTTACACATCTTGGGCACTGTACAGATATCTCCATGACTACTGTCTTGTGCTTTACTATATAACATTCTCAATTCTCTACTAAATTTCTCATCACTTGTTCAGTCATATTATTCTGCAGAAGTTCCTGTTTAAATTCAGTATGACTATTCACAGAACAAGGTACTACTTTGCGTAAGGAAGGATTAGCAAACTTTGACAATAGCAATTAGAGCAGTCCATTTACTACTGCAATTTAAAGAGGTACGTATGCATTTATTTCATGGGCACTGCTGTGTTGTGCTGTTTCAGACATCCTAGTTTCTGTTGGCTTCAGTAACTCCAAGACAGTCATCATTTAGCAGTCTGGCTGACAGGAGAAAAAAAACCCAAACCACGACTCTGGTGCAGAACAATTTATGGAGAAATGTTGCAATGCATATTGCAAATGCTTCAATTACCTTGTATTACATGTGTATATCGCACCTGTACATGTAGACACAAAATACTTTACGCTGTATCTACTACCCCTTCCTTGCCTTTTTATAAGTTATTTTGAAAACTGTCAAGGAAAATTTAAGTCCTTTGCTGACAGTTTCTGCGTGACTCACCCTACACATCATCCATCACAGCTTGCTCCTACTGCAGGGTCAATCATCAGTGAAAAGACAGTGGGATTTGACACCAGGTCATTTTTATATATTATTAATTTTACTCATTAGTCTTTCATAGCATAATGTGGAGTACTGGGGGGGGGGAAAGACCACAAAGGTTTTTAACCCTTGTAGCTTGGGTTTCAGGATGAAAATGCCCCTCTCAAAGAAGCTCTGAATCTTCTCTTATAAATAATAAAATATATATATA